>NC_050452.1:8871435-9171435 GCF_903995425.1 Onychomys torridus | reverse complement strand
ATGTATTGTATGGAAAATCTAAAACAACTCTATATTCTATTAGATATGTGCTTTGTAGCTACTGCTGTTTCCATTTTGTTGGTTTTGCTGACAGAGACTTGTGCAGTATAGACGGTCCTCAAACTTGTCCTCCTGCCTTTACCTCCCCAATGCTGGAACTGGAAGCAAGGGTTGCTATTCTAGGCCTGACTACTGTTTTCTAATCTATGAGTTACTCATTTATTTTCTTAATATTCTATCTAGTAAGATTTAATTTTAATAAAAATCTAACTTATTAATTTTTTTGTTTCATGGCTATTAGAGATGGTCCTTGACTTCGAATGAGTTTAAATTTCCATAAAGCCATAGTATATTCAAAATGAACTTAACCTAAATTACTGAATGTCACAGCTTACCAACACTGTACACTGCAAAGTATTGGCTGTTCATCCTTGTAATGACATGGCTGACTGGGAGATGCAACTCTCAATCGTTAATCTTGCTGATCTATTTATCTGATCTATGGCAAAACCATGCTATCTTGATTATTAAATCTTTACAATAATCTTAGAGCTGGTGTTTCTATAATTATTATTAATTTGTTTTATTTCCCCTCACCCACCGCAGATGTATATGTTCTCAGGTCCTTTGTATATTTTAAAATCAACTTTTTAATTTTATATTTTATTTTATTTTGATATTTTATTTTATTTTGATATTTTAAAATATCAAGTATTTTAATAAATATCAAAATTTTAATAAATAAAATATTTTGCTATTTTAAAATCAATTTTCTGGGTTTGTTTTAAGCATGCTAGGATTATAATTGGCCTTGAATTCATAGGTTGATTAGGGAAAAGTAATAATTCTGACTCTCAAATCTATGAATACAGAACTAACTATCCATTTATTAAAACTATTCTTATTACCTTCAATATTGTATTATAGTGCTAGAAAGGTCTTTCTCATCTTTCACTAATTTATTTCTAAGTAATCCATGGATTTTTTTCAAACTTCTGTTTTAAATGGGATTATGCTAGTTTCGTATGTTCACTGTTTATATGTAAAACTACATCTCTGTTCCTATACCAATCTCATACCCTATGTAACATATCAGTATTCTAATGTAAGGTGTCACGAAGTAGTGAGTGTAAACATGTTTTTCTCAGTTCCAGTCAAGAGGTAAGGGTTCCCTTATCAAGTGAAGGAATACCACACCATTAAAACTTTGCTGAGAAACACGGTGCTCAATTTTGTCAAGTACTCCTTCCTGCATCTATAAAGATGAATATATAATTTTTTCTTTAGTTTGTAAATATGATTAAACTAACCTTGAATTACTAGAATACACTCTTAGAGAAATCATACTGATACTTAGTGTCTACAAGCTCTTCCAAAATCTTAAGTTTCTAGCTTCTTCCTGGGCTCCTCACTTCCACTCCACCCCATCAAACAGCTTCTCAAGATTAGCAGTCTTCTCTCCATGCTGAAGACGGGGGAGCTAAATGCTCAGTTGTCACTAAGACAAGTAAGGTAGAACTAGGGTATAAGTGCAATGGGAACTAGAATGGATGTGTAGTTTACCTTCTGTTACTTTTACTGTTTTCCAAGGTAACATGCCCAGTTCCAAACAATGTGGAGACACCCCTGCTCTTTCTCTCCTCTCAGGATTTCCAACTCCTTTTTAATGGCTTTTTTAAATTGATGTATTTATTTTCAGTTTGGGGGATTGAATATAGGGCCTCATGCTCACTAAGCTAATTGCAGCTTTTCTATCACCAGCCATTCTAACTTCTTTTTAAAATAGTTTTACCTTATAAACCCACTGGCTCAAGAAGTCAGAACTGGGCTGGAGAGATGGCTCAGCAGCTAAAGGCTAGGTTCACAATTGAAAATATAAGTCAGAATTGCCCAATTTTTCTGTTTCTACCCTTACTTCCCATCATTAATAACTACATAATAAGTTTGGGTCTCAAAAATTTCCTACCCTTTAAGTGGGTTTCCAAATTACATGGCTATTTAATTTTTCATGTTATATATTGCATAGAAATACTATGATTTTGCATATGAACATCCTGGGTACTGGTGGTAGATGCTCAGGCAACAAAAATAAGCAACTTAACAGGCGTATTCTCTAATGGGAATCTTGTGTTGATCCTAAGGAACCTCTAATTAAAGGTGAGAGACCTACTTCTCTTTACTCAGAGTCCTGGGAAGTAGGACATTTAATCTCATAAGGCTGAGTCATACCATTATCAATTCTGGTGCTTCAAATCTCTAAGTGGTATCTCCTCTGCTACCATCTGTGCTGTTAGGAGTCTTTTCCCCTGAAGGTAGCCAATATGTCATTCTTTCTTCCTTCTCCCAAATTAACTTTATCAACTATGGATTAACAAACCCCAGGCAACACTGCTTATGGTAAAAATGACTCCTGCCTGATATGCCGCATATGGATGGTAGGACTCAGAATGTGCATCTGGTAGAAGACTAAAGCTGCTGCTTCTGCTTCTGCTACTTCTTCTTCTTCTTCTTCTTCTTCTTCTTCTTCTTCTTCTTCTTCTTCTTCTTCTTCTTCTTCTTCTTCTTCTTCTTCTTCTCTTTTCTCCTCCTCCTTCTATGGTTGTGGAGAAGAACTGGCCTTGCACTGCCGGTGGACTTTGTAAGGTATACTTACCAAACCACTGAAAAAGACACTGGTTCCTGTGCAGCACAAGGAATTTTAGGCAAAAACAACAATAACAAAACCTGCTGCTAACTACACGGATCTTGTCTCTTTGCACCCAGTTGTCACTGGTTGGTAGAGGACAAAGAATGAATGAAATGATTTACTGTTTCCTGTATAATATCCTTTTAAGTAAATCCAATGCTAAGTTTTGTCTATTTAGGCCACGTGAATCTGAATGTCTAAATAGATGATGATGATATTTTCATTTTTTTTTTTTTTAGCTGAGGATCGAACCCAGGGCCTTGCACTTGCTAGGCAAGCGCTCTACCACTGGGCTAAATCCCCAACCTAATGATGATATTTTCAACAAGCATTATCAGGGGTCTTTATAACTTTTGAGTTTCCCCAATACAGTTTCATATAAAATGCTTTCATTGGCCTTGACTTTGTTGAGGTTTATTAAATAGATCTTGTCATTTACATAGGCACTTTTTCCTTTTTGTTTTGTATTTATTTACAAATTTAACATGGAAGCTGGGGTGATAGATGGCTTACCTAACATGTTAAAGAACTGGAATTTAATCCCTAGACGTCAAAAAAATACTTAAACAAACAACAACAAACAAGTGGACAGACAAAAAACCCAAATGAGACAGATTGAAAAGAACTCCTCCAGGCGAACTCCAAAGGTGGGATCCAGCAAGCTGAGGCTGCCGTATGGACGTAAACCCTGACTGCTTCAAGGCTGCATATGATTTCCAGTGTTGACTAACTTTTCATTAAAAAGCTCTGTCTCCCTGCCAATGTCTGTTACTCATACTACATTTCAGGAATTTTTCTATTGTAGTTAAAAACTCTCCAGTCCATCCACTGACACTGCATTTCTACAGAATGCACAGTCAGCTACAGTTCCAATAAAGGTTCTCATTTGAGAGCTAGTCCCAAAATGTTTCCAGCAAGGACAACAATTTTTTGATCAGTCCAGAGATAGATGCTATGGATTAACCCCCTGTAGAAGACACATTTTGTCAATTACTAGACATTGCTGAAAGGCTCCCTTCTCTAACCATTACCAAATCTACAAAAAGAGTGCTCCTCTCAAAGATGAGGCAGCCAGAATCTCTCCATGGACTAAGGTGAGAATCAGAAAAGTAACAGACGTTCTCAAGAGCTGAGGGAAAAGGCTATCATACCCGAAGTAGAATTAATAGCAGAAGGAGAAGCCAGGGGAAGTCCTTTCCCTATGGCAATGACAACCAACAGAACAGGAGGAAGGCAGCAGCTCAAAGGACTTGTGCTGTGGCCTCAGGTTCACAACCTGAAACTCTGATAAACTAAGACCAGAAGGCACAAGACTGTACACTGAAACCAGACAAACAGAATATTGTGAGACTGGGGGAAAACAAACTTGAATCAGATCTGAACAGAACTCAGAAGCTGAAAGTTGGTTCCTCGGGAACCAGCTTTCACAGACTCTAAGTAAGTATGCACAACACTGGTGAGAACTACACAAGATGATAGGGCTTAATACACGTCTTTTAGTAATAACTGAGAATATTAATGATCTTGATCTCTAACGAAAAGACACTGATTAGCAGACTGGATTTTTAAAAAAGGAACTAAGAAACATACTTTGCTTTCAAAGAAATATACTATCTTAGAGAGGAAGGATGGGAAAGGGTATTCCAGCTAATGGAAATATGAAACACTCCAGTATAGCTAATCTAATATCTGGCTAGAAATTATCTAATATCTAGATATTAGATAATATCTACAAAACAGACCTCAAATTGAATCTGGAGTGATAAAAAGTCACTTTATACTGGAACAATCCATAAAGAAGACATTATAATACATCCATTTTCATAAAATATAAGATACAAAGCTATAGATTAACCCTAACACTGCGATGTTGGGTGATTTCAATACCCCACTCCCACTGAGACAGGTCATTGATTAACTGCTATCACAGACCAAATGGACTTAACAGATTTCTAAGAACATTTCACCCAAATATTGCAGCATTCTGCATTCTTCTCAGCAGCTCTAAACTCTCTCTAAAATAGATAATGTTAGGACAAAAGCAAATCTTAACAAATATAAAGGAAAGCAGCCCTTTGTATTCTATCTGACCACAATGAATAAAGCTAGAAATCAACAGCAAGAAAAGCTACAGAAAACACAAACTAATGGTAATTAAACAACACATTGCTGATGATAAATGGTTAACTGAACAAATTAAAAAGAAAATTTAAAAAATTCTTAAACTGAATGAAAATAAAGACAAAACATACCAAAACCTGTGGGATATAATGAAAGAGAGGAGTTCTAAGAGCCCAAATTAAAAGGGAGAAAAATCTCAAATAAATAATTAATGATGCACTTAAATCTCCAAGAAAACAAGAACAAGCCAAACCCAAGAGCAGCCGATGAAAAGAAGTAATAGGAACAAGGCAGAAGGTCAGTGAGACGTATAACAAGTAAAGGTGCTTGCCGCCAACATGGTGCATATGAGGACTGACCTATGCAATTTGTCCTCTGACACACACAAATAAATTCATTTGAAAAAAAAGAAGATGGCAGAAGTTAATGAACAGAAGTGTGGAAAACAATACAATTGATGAAAGAAAAATAGGCTCAGGAAGACTGCCAAATTCATTTTATGAAATTGCATCAAAATCAGAGGAAAAAAAAACAATGAAAAAAGAAAATTACAGACCAATCTCCTTGATGGACAGAGACACAAATTTCTCAAAGTATTTAAAAACTAAATACAAGAATACATCAACATGATCGTCATGATCAATTTCATTCTAGAGACTTGGGGATGTTTTAACATATACAAATCAACATATGTAACATATTACATAAACAGAGTCAAGGGCACAAATCACACAATTATTTCAATAGATGCAGAGAAGGCCTTAGGCAAATTCAACATTCCTTCATGACAAAAACTATGAAAAACCAGGAGCAGAGGGAACATCAATACAATAAAGGCCACACACACCATGACAGACCTAGAGCCACACCATGCTAAAGGGGGGGAGAACTAAACATTTCACCAAATGAAGAGCAAGACGAGGACGCGCTCTCTCCACTCCTACTTAGGGCGCCTGAAGTCTACCTAGAGCTACAGGACAAGAAAGAAGCAATAGGCATACAAACAGGAAGGAAGCTTACAGTTGCAAATGACGTGAGTATATACACAGTAATCCTACAAAGTCCACCAGCAAACTTCTAGAGCAGATAAACATTTTCTGCAAAGTGCTAAGATACAAAATTAACACTAAAAATGAAATTTAAAAAATGACTTGTTTTGTATGTATCGATGTTTTGCCTACATGTAGGGTACCACGTGTGTGCCTGATGCCAATGGAAGCCAGAGGAAAGAGTTGGAACCCTGGGATTGGAGTCACAGGTGGTTGTGAGCCACCATGTAGGTGCTGAGAATTAAAACCGGCTCCTCTATAAAAGCAGTCAATGCTCCTAACCACTAACCTATCTCTCCAACACCCAAAAATAACATTCAAAAATCAGTGGCCCTCCTATATTCCAGTAATAAAAGTATTAAGAAAAAAATCAGGGAAGCAAACCCATTTATAACCTTTAAATAAAAAAAAAAAAAAAAAAAAAAAAAAGGCCTTGGAATGAACCTAACCAAGAAAGAGAAAGAAGAAGAAAATTGAGGATGATACTAGAAGACAGAATGGTCTCCTATGCTCACGACTGGAAAAATTAGTATTGTGAAATACGATTGTTCTCACCAAAAGCAATCTAATGATTCACTGCAATATTTACCAAATTTCTACAACCATTCTCTCACAGAAATCTTACAATTTCTGTGGGAGACAAGTAAGATTGCTCAGTAGAGAGTAGCTGCTAACAAGCCTGATAACCTGAGTTCAATCACTGGGACTAACATAGGAGTGAAGAGAAAACCAACTTCCACAACTTTCCCTCTGACCTCTACAAGCATGCTGTGGAAAGTGCACATGGACACATCCATACACATACACTAAATAATAAAAAATTATATGTAAGCATAAAAAAGCCTTTGATAGTCAAAACAATTCTGAACAATAAGAATAACACCAAAAGTATAACATACCAGATTTTCAAATTATTTTAAAAAATTTTTATTTCAAAATTTATTACTACAGAGCCATAATGGTGGTGGTGGTGGTGGTGGTGGTGGTGGTGGTGGTGGTGGTGGTGGTGGTGGTGGTATGGCACTGGCACAGAAGCAGATGTGAAGATCAATAGAATATAATTAAGACCCAGATATAAACCCAAATATGTATAGCTACCTGATTTTTAACAAAGATGCTGAAAACCACACTGGAGAAAAACAGCCTCTTCAATCCTATATGGTATTGGGAAAAGGAAATATCCACATGCAGAAGAATGGAATGAGATGCCTATCTCTGACCCATTACAAAAACCAACTCCAAACAGATCAAAGGCCTAAATGTAAGGTCTGCCACTCAGAAGCTGTTAGAGGAAATGGTAGAGAAAACAATCCAAGATCTAGTTAAAGTGAGGACTTTCAGAATAGGCCTTCACTTGCTTAGAGAATAAAGCCAACAACTGACGAATGAAACCTTGTAAAATTCAAAAGCTTTCTGTATAGCAAAGCGAAGTCACTCAAGTGAAATGGCAACCTACAGGCTCTTCACCAGCTACACATCTGACAGGATTCATGTCTAGAGTATAGTCTACAAAAAGAAGTAAACATAAACCAAACAACCCAGTGGAAAAATGGACTATATATTGGCAGAGTCCTCAAAAGAAGAGATCCAAATGGCTAGTAAGTATTTTTTAAAAGTTTCTAGGGAGATGCAAACTAAAACTACATCCCACCCCAGGGAGAATGACTATCATCAGGAAAACAATGATAATAAATGCTGGTGAGGACACGGAGGAGGACGAACCCTTGCTGCTTGTGGGAGTGTAAACTGGTAAGCACTGTGGAGGAGCTAAAGTACAGCGACCGACCGTATGACAACCGCTACAGCGCTCCTGGACCAGCAACCAAAGGATGTCACCGCAGCAACACTTGCTCAGACTTGCTGCTCTATTCAACAGCTAGGACATGCAATCAGTCAACTGATGAACGATAATAAAGGTCTGGAACATGGTCACGATAGAAGTTTACCAGGCTGTAAAGCATCCCCCAACCACTATCTAATTGGAATTATGTTCCACTCCATGAGCTAGAACCCATGCCTGACCCTACCTTGGTGGTCAAGAACCTGAGAGAAGATAGGCCACGGATTAGAGGAACATAGCAATAAAATGACTCCTACCAACATGATGCTATACTCATAGATCAGTGTCTTGCTTAGCCATTATCAAAGAAACTTCCTCCTATGGTAAATGGGAACAAATATAGAGATCCACAACTAGAAATGTGCTAGTTGTACTAGGCAATTTTCAAATTACTATACAAAAATGCTTTAATTTCAAAATATTCTCAGGGGCTGGAGAGATGGCTCAGCAGTTAAGGGTACAAGGTCTCTCTCTCTCTAATAAGAGACCTTAGAACACTCTGTCCTAAATGGGATGTCTCCATCAAATTCTTCCTCTCAGAGCTCAGAGAACTCTGCAGAAGAGGGGGGATTGAAAGAGCCAGGGGGATGGAAACATCAAGGAAGCAAGGCCTTGTGGCTACGACAGTACTGATGCATATGAACTCAGGGACAGTGGTGGCATAGAATGCACAGGGCCTACTCAAGTCTCAGCCAGATGGGGTCCAAGCGCCAAGAGGGGAAAGAGACATAACCCCCACCCCTAGCCCAGAAGCTAGCTCTAATTGCTAAGTGCTCACAAAGGAAAAAATCAGTTTATCCAATGGAGTCTCACTGGGATACAAACCACATTTAAGGGCAGGCCCCATGCCCAGCCATAGAGAGCCAACACAAACCAAACTCAATGGTAGTTTTGGAGATTTTTGTTGTATCTCACAATGCTTTGTGTGAGCTTCACCATCCCCACTACAGATCTTTTGCTTATATTATGGTTTCCGATTCTGTCTTTATGGAATTTCTATGTGCGAATGTGTGCCTCAGCATCTGTATGTGTTTCTTATGATTTTTCTTTGGCTCCTTTTTTCCCCTCCACCATGTCTGTTTTGTCCTATTTTGATTTGTTTTCATCTTATTTTACTTTTTATAATTACTATTTTACATACTTGTTTATATTCTGATGAGAGAAAGAACAGGTGTGGATTTGGTTGGAGGGGGAAGTAAGGACAGTGAAGGAGTTGGGGGATAAAAAAGCTGTAATCAGAATATACGATATTAGGGAAAAGAATTTTATTTTCAATAAAAATAAAGTATTGTGCTGATGCTACCACCATTAGAAAATGCAATTGTATGATAGTATTTATTATTTGGAGGAAAACCAGATACTATTGAAATAAATATAATAGCCCAAAAGTTGCTATCTAGAGGGAAGGGACTGATAAAGAAAACTATATTGCATTTCTTATAAGAAGAGCAATAACATATTCTGTTTTAATTTTAATATTTAAGGATCCACAGGTTCATTCATTTATCTGTTTGGTTTATTCATTTTAAAGTCTATTATTCTAAAATGAAAACAGGACATACAATATTCAAATTACTCTAGCAAAAAATGCTTAAATTAAAAGAAAATTGTCAGGGGCTGAAGAGATAGACACCTCAGCAGTTAAGAGTGTTGGCTGCTCTTGAAGAACAGGGGTTCAATTGCCAGCACCCACACAGCAACTCACAACCATCTCTAGTTTCTAGTTCCAGGGACTCTGACACCCTCTTCTGGCCTCCATCAAACCAGGCATGCATGTGGTGTACAAACATATATGCAGGCAAAACACCCATCACATACAATAATGTAAAAAATTAAAAATCAAAGTGGCAAAATGTAGGAAAATAGTAAGAAAAGATCTCATATATATATATATATATGCATGTATATATACATACACATATACACACGGACAGAAATGAAATTAAGTCAGCTATTGGGAAAGTAAACTTTTTAAATTCCATGTATGTGTTTACTTGGGTATGTGAGTAGGCAGGTGGGTACATGTACAAGTGTGGTGTAAGTGTGTATGGGGCCAAAAGCCAAAGTTACATATCTTTCTCAATTTTCTCACTGAACCTGGAGCCCGCTGATTTTACCAGGTCACTGAGCCCCGCAGACCCTCCTCTCCATCCCTCTAGCACTCGGATTACAGATCTCTGTGCTTCTGGGGACTGAACTCTGGTCGTTATGCTATCTGGCAAGCATTTTACTGACTAAGTCACTGCCACAGCCCTCCAAATAGTTATTTAAAAGCAAACATTATGGGACTAGATTAACCAAATGATACCTAGTAGAGATGTACTTAAAGTAATAGAGATGAGCTAAAAATAAAACAATACATGTTTCAAGCAAATGAAACATTAGTTTATAAATATCAACATTGGACAAGATTTCAAGGCAAGAATAAAATGGAGCAAAGTGATGCTGATTATGATACGGTTATAAAACCATGGTTTTTTTTTGGACCGAATACTTTAGGACTTAACTCCTCTATACAAAAGGATAAGACTATAAATAGGTTAATTTTTGGAAAATTAACAAAAATACATCATCTGTTTAAAGTACAAAGAAAAAACTTCAGTAAGATTTTTTGAAAACTGAAACCAAAGGGACACTGAATCTTATCTGTTGACCAGAAGTTAACGAGGTAGAAATATACACCTAAGGCACATGTAAAACATACTGTCTTAAATACACTTGAGTTAAAAAAGAAACGAAAACTTAAGTCACAAGCTAGAAAGCTAGCTTTAGTGCAATGTCAGTGAAGCCAACCTGTAATCTTTGCTGTCTTCTCCTCTTGGTTCACTCGGTTCTCATCCTCATCTTCATTATCTTCTTCGAAATCATCCAAATTGCCAATGTCAGCCTGCTTCATGCTCATCAGACTAGCCAAGCTCTGCATATCTTCATCCCTATATCAAATAGTCAAATATAATAGACAGCTTATTAAGGGATATTATTCAAAAAATAATTAGAAAATAGATGTTTACTATGCCTAATCTGAAAATCTTAAATCCGAAACACTCCAAAATCTAAAGCCCTGTGAAACCCAAGCTTTTGTATGCTAATGTGCCACACATGGAAAACCTCAGACTCAACAGGTAAGAGGTTGCAGTCAAGGTCCAGATGCACTGAAAACACTGTATAAAGCTACTTTAGGCCACATATATAAAGTATGCATGAAAGTTAAATGACTTAGACTTGGCCCCCCCATGATATCCTTATGTGTATGTAAGCACCCCAAAATCTGGGAAAAAAGGAAATCTGAAAACTTCCAGAGCTAAGCATTTTGGATAATGGATACAAAATACATAATATTAACATACTCTTTCTATAAAATATGAGTACACCTTTCATGTTGTGTAAGCATATATTTAAATGCAAGAATTTTTAAATTTTTATACATTTCTAAATGGTATGTTTAATTACTACAGAGCAAACAAGACTAAATCTAACTGGTTAAGACTTTAGAAGGTACTTAAACTGGCACCCAGCAGAAGACAAATAGTTTCTGCAGAGAATTCAAGCATGCTTTCTTGAGCATTAAGTCTAGAAACAAAACCTTGGGCAGTCCACAAATGAGATAAATCTCAACTTTAAAATAAAATTTGAGATAGACTGAGATGGCCCAGAGGTTAAGTAAGAGCATTGGCTGCCCATCCAGATAAAATTGGGTTCAATTCCCAGTACCCTCATGGAAGCTCACAACTGACTGAAACTCCAGTTCTAAAGAGTCCAACACCCTCTTCTGGTCTTTGCAGGTATCGGGCATATCCATGGTACACACACACACACACACACACACACACACACACACACACACACACAAATAAAATAAATTAAAAAACAAACAAAAAACAAAAACACTTAAACTTCCAAAAGGAATTAGAACAGGAATTCTTAACTGAAACCATTAACCATTTTGGATCTATGGGCTGGAGAGAATCAAATGGAAAATCCTGCAAATCATGTGTAAGTTTTCCATGGAGCCACCGGCCCTAAAAGTAACTAACCAAAACAAATCATCTAAAGCAAAGTCTAGTCTTTTTAAGAAACATGATGAGGTGGGCGGTGGTGGCGCATGCCTTTAATCCCAGCATTCAGGAGGCAGAGCCAGGGGGATCTTTGTAAGTTCAAGGCCAGCCTGGTTTACAGAGCGAGATCCAGGACAGGCACCAAATCTATACAGAGAAACCCTGTCTTGAAAACAACAACAACAACAAAAGAAACACGAGATGAAATCCTCAGTTAATTATTAGTTAAATACCATATATTTGATAAAATATGAACTTTTATCTCAAAAATATTAAAAAATATAAATTTATGAAAGTTTATTTTAAATGTCTTGAGGCAAATCACTTATGTTTTCTTGATCTGTTATTTTTACCTTAAATCTCAATGAACACATTTTAATGTTATACAACATATTAATTTTCAATTTTGTTTATGTCCTCTAAATTCAGACAGAAAAATGAAAGGCAAATACTGTCATTTTATAATCTTTATTACTTTTATCTTTGAAATATGGTATAACTTTGCACACTAAGCCAAGTATAGAAATTCTTCACACTTTATTTCACATAGGCTATGATTTCTTCCCTCTTTTTAAACAAATTTCATGATAGTTTACATTAACAATAAAAGTTTTATTACTTCACATGAGTGACTTCCAAATTCTCAGTTATCAGTGATAAATTAAAAGGGAGTTCTCAAAAAATTCCTCTTCCTATTAAATTGAGACTCTTGATTTAAATGAACTTTTTCTTACCCAGATTGCTATGGACGGAACCCCCACACTGACTGCTCTGTCCACGGAAGGAATGCCACCCTCGAATGTTTGCTCTCTCTTCTTCCTCTGTTCCTTTCCTTTCATTTGGCTCACACTTCAGGGTAAGAGTTTTATTCCCCAGTGTTTACAGCCGAGAGGAAAGACTCAGCTGCTTCCATTCCCCAGCACCTCACTAAATTTACACACTTGCTTGGAAGACAGCTTTCCTCAGCTTATGATGCCATCAACCAGGTCGCTGGCTGCCTTGGAGGTGAGTGCCAAACATCTCACTTTGGGTGACACACAGAAACCAGCCTATCAGTCAAGCAGACATGACCAATTATAGTAACCACATTCCACCGGGCTAAATATGTGCAGAGCTGTGCTTCAGACTGGACCATCTTCTCCCGTATCTTTAAGGAGTGCTCAACACAGCATTTCCATTTACTCTGTCCCTTCACCTTCTACTCCAAGTACAGACTGCTGCACTGTGTCTATCACGTGCACTTGTTCCTGACTTGATTATCTGCAATGACTGTTTATTCAGCACATCAGAAGTGATTTTTGGTTTGGTTTTTTGAAAAAGGTGTTGTGTTGGTTACTTGACACAAACCCAGAGTCACTTAGAAAAAAGGAACTCCAATTGAGAAATTAATTGCCCCCATCAGATTGGCCAGTAGGCTTGTCTGTGGAACATTTTCTTGATTGATGACTGATATGGAAGGGGCCAGCCCACTGTGGGCAGTGCTACCCCTGGGCAGGTGGGCCTGGAGCATAAGAAAGAGAGCTGAGAAGAGCAGAGCCAGCCCAATAAGCTCTACCCTCCACAGCCTCTGCTTCAGTGCCTGCCTTGAGTTCATGCCTGGCTTCACTGGCACAATGTGTGATGGGAAGTTCACCTTACTGCCGTTCTAGTAGGACAAACACTGCGGTGTTTGGAACACAGCATGAACGAAGTCACTTATTTGATGATAGAAACTCACGTTGCTTTTCCTTCCCGAAGGAAGATACAAGATAATGAAAACTGGAGAGTGGCAGACACAACTTTTTTAGATAAAGGCTTGAATTTTAACTTGACGTCGGTTTGAGTTGGCATAGGGCTTGCATACTGTTTCATATTAATGTTGCTAGTAGCAAGAGCTTTCCTCCGACCAGAAAGGGATTCCTGGAAGAGAAAAAAATAATTATGTAGTTGAGAATTATTTTATAGCCAATAAAAAATTAAGAACTTTCTTCACTAAAGAATTCTTATAATACAATAATAAAATTGTGATGAGCTTTTATTACAGCTTTTATAACTAAGTAAAGTACATAAAAAATAAATAAAACAGAAAGAGATAGCCCAGGCGAAAATACTCACACTAGAGGAAAACATGGAATAAAAACTAGTAAGGAGCACACACAGGGGCTCATACCTGCAATCCCAGCACTAGTGTGGGTAGAGGCAAGAGGATCTTTAGTTCACAGCTAGCCCCAACTCTATGAGAGTCTGCCTCAAGGAAAGTAAGAAAGGCTCCAGGGTAGTGTGAGAAAACATCTGTCACAGGCTGGCCCAGAAAGTAGTCATTAACTGCCTCCCCCATTAAATTAATGTAACATGATGGTATTTTCCCATTAAACCTATAATTTTTTCCTAAGTCATTTTATGATCATTCTAGTCTTTTCCCTAAGATCATGTAAGTCAGAAAAGAAACTGTTTTTTCAGATCTCACGCCCAGGGCAACATTGTGACTGATGACAGCATATCTAAACAGTTCTTTAAAACAGCTAGTGCCCATTCATCAGAACCATACAACAAGAAGCCTGTTTGCTATCAAAATTTAAATATTCCATTAACATAATATTAAAGTTTAATATTCCATTAACAATTCATTGTGATTCACAACTGCTTTTTATACAGTAGGGCTTAGGAGACTGATGAGAACAGGACAGTAAATGATTGGGCATTAATCATGTGTAGGACATCATGTAAATTCTGTAGACATATGATAACACATAAGATAATTTTTCATTGTGTTCTAATGGCAAGAGGAAATTCAGATGCAAGACAGTTTGTGATCATGTAAACCAGAGGTCAGATACTGTCCACTACTTTTTGAGGTTGACCTTGGAATTGAAAACAACATTAAAGCATAACACCCAAACTTCGTGATCTTGAATAAATCAAGAAACCTATAAAATAAGGAGTTACTAAACAGACATTCAATTACTCAGTTTTCCAACGAAGGCAGGAAATTTTATCATTAACACCTTTATTACTGTTCAATAAATATTGATCCATCCTATAAGAGGTAAATTTGCCTAAAGTAAGGCTATTATACCTGGATCAAAGCATTATAAGACTTTTTTTTTTAAGCTAACATTTCTGCCTTACAAATAGGTAAAATACAGTGTCACCTCCCTGAAGAATACCTATTTTAAAATGTGGTCTTATCTGTCAGATTATGCACAGCAATATTACACAGAACTATTAGTGCATGCAGATACCTTATGAATGAATTTCAAAAATGCATCAACCACTTGAGAAGAAGTTAAGCCCTCTCAGAAGAAATACTTAAGAATATGCAAATACCCTCAACTGAATCAAGTTGAACAGATGTGACTATCCCTAACAATACAAGTGTTCTTTCCCTGGTTGCTACTGTCAATCAAAGGATAAGATTAAGGTCCAAGGTTTTGACAATGTGCAAAATGAAAAAGTACAGTCAGGAATATCAATTTATTACACTGATATGAACAATAATCTCTTATTGTACCTTTAGAATAGCTAACAACTTCTACGTATAATACAGAATGTAAAGTCTCAGGTTGAAAAGCATGACATACAAACTGTCACTTTATTACTCTCAGTGATTGTTCTGTTCACAAAATTATGACATTGATCCTTAATACAATTTAATTTCATAATAAACTATAAAATTAACATAACTTAAGACACTACATAATTTTGAAAGCTTTGTTTGAAGACACTCCTTTTAAGCTTTAGAGTTTTTAGTGATTAACAGTCTATAAATTTCATTATTTTATTTTTAGAGCAAAGGTTATACAGAGAAACTTATCTGCTTAAGTCTTTGGTACTGTGCACCTCTGAAGCAATAGGTAATACAACATACTAAGTTCTAAACAATCCGTCACACTACTTAAGCAAAAGCTTTTGAATAGTGTTCATTAAAAACAAACAAACAAAACTAATAGAACTTATCCAAGACAAATGCACAAAAGATCTGGATCCCGTTTCTTCACGTCCTAACTGGTACACCTCCAACTAGGTCCAGGGACCAGCTGACTTTTATCAAGTTCCACAGCCCATCCTCTCCTTTTGCCACCTCTTTACTACTTTCCTCCCTCTGGCTCGCACTCCCATCCCACCCCACCATGACTCCCACCCTCTAGTTAGGTGATCATGACCTAGTCAGTCTAAAATCACATTTTCAGATCCCCTGAGGAAGCTCCCATAAAATTACCATTAAATTCTCATTCTCTCTTTCATAACTTTCTCACTGCTATAGAAAGTCTATATATTTCCATTTCTAAGAAATGCAACTTATTATAGTTGGAAATCAGAAAATTTGAGATAGAATGTGGCATTACACTTATTTCTACAGCTAAGTTTTAACTTCACTTTCTCATATTGATGAATATTTTAAAAAGCTGAACAACGGCAAGTATTTCTAAGAATCTTCTTTGTACTGCTGGAGCCTGTTTCAACTGGCACAGCTACTTGGGGGACAACTCTGCATTGCATTCTCAAGTTGAATTCATGCACATATTATGACTGAGCACTCCCATCTTAGAGACTAAGTCCTAGAAAAATCTTCACAACAAAAGAGACAGATCAAAAGCCACTCTCTCTATGTTACGTGGCAAATGAAAGAGTAGAAAAACCAAGAATGAATTATCCCAGACACAGGGGGCAGACAGAACACAAACTGCAAATAGGAGGATTGAACACCTAAAAACTGCCATGGAAAAGAAAGAGAAAGGTAATGCCTTGGAAAGAAAGAGGCACCATGTGGCTTGGCAGCAGGCTGAGCGAAACACACCCAAAAGTGGTTTGTTTTCTCTTCTCTGAGTGGTACTGGCACCTGAGCTCTCGAGTGAGGACTATTTACTAATATCTTGAAATAAAACTGGAGGAGGTACCCACACAGCAGAGGTGTAAATTGCAACACAGAAATACAAGAAATATGAAAAGACAAGGCATTGGGACTGCTCCAGAGTCATAATTCTCCAATCACAAAATCCAAAGACACTGAAATAAATGAAGTAAAATGCCAGATGAAGAATTCAAAAGTTTACTTGTAAAAATAGTCAGTGACTTCAAAGATGTCAGAAATAAGCAGATAAATTGAAGAAAGAAACTCAGGATGTAAGATAATATACAACACACAAGAAAAGGCAAGGAAACTGAATTCTGGGGAGGAAACTGAATTCTGGGGAGGAAACTGAATTCTGGGGAGGAAACTGAATTCTGGGGAGGAAACTGAATTCTGGGGAGGAAACTGAATTCTGGGGAGGAAGATAGATGATGACAGAAACACTGGACAGGAAAACTCAACAAATTAAGATGGAAAAACATAGTCAAAAGTATCACCAGTAGACTTGACAAGCAGGGGTTTCAAAATGGACAAGATCAAGGAAATATGATCAGACATTAATATCAAAAATACGAGCATGACTACAACTTAAAAAAAAAACCTCCATGACATAACTAAAGAATAAACCCAAGAATCCATAGAGTAGAAGAGAGAGTGGAGATCAAACCTAAAACATAGAACAACTCTTCAATGAATTAGAGCATAAGAAGGGAGGGAAAGAAATGGACAGCCAAACATGAGGCATTTAAAACCCCAACAGACAGGACCAGAGAGCTTCCCATGACACATTATATTCAAGATGCCAAAACTATGAAACCAAGAAAAAAAAAAATACTAGAAGCTATAAGAGAAAAATGACAACTCACATCACAATGACATCAGCCCTCTCAAGAGAAATTCCAAAAGATGGGAAAGAATAGAGTATTTTAAACCCTAAAGCTCAGGGCCATTAACTAAGCCTACTACTCAGAATTATCTTTTAAAATTAACAGAGAAAGATATTCCAAAGAAGCACCAACTAAAGAAAGTCATGTTCATCAAGCTAGCATTGCAGAAAATACTTAAAAGAATCCTAAACACAGAGGCTTCTATTACACAAGACCAGAAATGAATAAACTCATGAGAGGAGTAGCTGAAAAAATATGAACTAGGAAGTAACCCAATCTTGTCTAACTCATAAAATCAGCAAATCATCTGAATAGGAGAGAAAGAAAAAAGCAAAAACAAAACCAATAAAGTTACATGAAGCTGCAATCTCTCTATAGTAATTTTCAATGGAAGGAGCCTTAACTCTCCAACTAAATGACAAACACTGGCTGATTATATTTAAAACAAAACAGAAAAAAAAAAAAATCCTCAAGATTCTGTTATTCATTGTCTCCAAGAAGCATACCTTCTTGGCAAAGACACACGAGGATAAAGTGTGAAAAGATGAAATTAATATACTTAAGGAAAAGGAAGCCAAAATCAAACCAGCATCAATATTCTGCTACATGATAAAGTAGATTTCATGACAAATGACATAAAGAGACCCCAGCATATTAATAAAAAGAACAATCTATCAAGAGGATATGACCATTCTAAATACATACACACCAAATGCTGGAGCTCTCATTTCTTAAAACAGACACAGGTGAAAGGGGACAGATGGGTTTTGTGGGTGACTTCAATACCCCACTTTTGTTTTCTGGTAGGTCATGCAGATTTACAAAACAAGTTTTAGGAGTTGATGAGATGTGAGTCTGAGGTCCTGAGTCTGATCCCTAGATTCCATGTAAAAGCCTAACATGTGGGACATGTTGTCCTCCCAGTGCAGGGATACAAAGACAGGGGGATCCCTGGGGCCCAGTGGCCATCCAGCCTAGCTAAACTGATGAGTTCCAAGCTCAGTAAGAGACCATTTCTCAAAATACAGGAGGAGGATGCTTGATATTGACCTCTGATCTCTACATACACATACATGTACCACACAAAACCAACAACCAATGTGCAGCACAGAACAAATGTATTTAACAGACATCTATAGGATAACTATCAAGAAAGGAATACTTTCTCCAAAATATACCATGTTTAAGAATAAAGCAAGTCTTTTGTATTTTATCAGATCATAATAGAATCAACAGCAAAAGAAACCACAGGAACTATACAAATAATGAGAAATCGAATGCTCACTTTTGAATGACTAGTCAGGCACTGAAGAAATCAGGGAAGAATTATTAAAATTCCTACAACCAAATGAAAAGCAGAACTTACTGGTACCTTTGGACTACTGCTGCTATTTTACAATTAAATTATCTTACAATTAAAAACTATGAGCAAATAAGGGACTTGCCAACATACCTCAAGGTCTTGGAAAAACAACAAGACAAACCCAACAGTAGTAGATGGAAAGAAAGAAAGAAAGAAGAAAAACTGATACAGGACTTTGATTAAACTAATAACAAAATAATTTTTAAATTATAAAATAGATCATATACATTAAAGATTAAAACAAGAACTCAATAAATAAAAATAACTTACACTTATCACCTAACTTAAGGAACAGAACATATTACCAAGCAGCTTAAAAGCTGCATATCCCCTCTCTCATTACATTCGTCCCATTCTTTCTTCCAGGGAAACCAGTACCCTGAATTTCAGATCCCTGCCCTCACCTTCTCAAAAATCTATTACTATGTATACACCCTAAAGTACATATATATTGATTATAAAATGTGGTACATACATACAAAGTAATGTATTTAACATTTACTTTTATGTGTGTGGGGGGCAATGTATGTGTATGCATGTGCACAGATGCCCATGGAAGCCAAAAGAAGGCACCGAATCCTTTGGAATTAGAGTTACAGGTAGCTGGGAGCCACCCAACATGAGCTAGGAACCCAAGCAGGTCCTCAAGAGAAGCAGTCATTGCTCTCAACTGCCAAGGCCTCTCTCCAGCCCCTGCCTATCCTGGAGAGTTTTACAAAGTTACAGTCAGTCACTCTGACCCACCTCCACAATGTACAGTTTTCACCATGTCTACTGCCACAACTTTCTCATCATCCCACACACAAACTCTTCTTACTAAACCAGTTCCATCTGCCCCTCCTCCCGGCATCTGACCATAGATATTCTTCTTTCTGTCTCTTCCTGCACCTCACTTAGCATAATATCCAAATTCTATGGAAAATCCAGTTAAAATTTTTACTGAAACTGTATTAAACCTATAGATCAATATGGGTAAGTTGACATCTTCACAATACTTAGTCTCATTGCACTAAGTATTACTCTGTATGCACCTATTTAAATCTTTAAAAGTCTCAATATTTTATCATTTTATACTGAGATTATACATATTTTTCTATATTTAACAGAACTCTGTTGTTAGTCTAAATCATACACTAACCAATGAAATCTGCAACTAGGTGTTGCATCTATGCAATCCTTATAATACTCTATTAATTTATAGAAAATATTTCCTTTTGGGTTTCCATCTTATCCCAGCTTCTTAAAATTAGTTATTTATTTCATTTTCCAATCTTTGATTTTTTTTCTCTTTTTTCTTCATGGTAGCTAGAACACTTGGGGATGACATTGTACACTCCATCAATGAAGGGACCATTCATGTATCACTCTCGACCTTGAAAAGGCGAGCTTTTGGCCTTCAATCTGCATTCTGTTCACTGTACTTTTCCTCTTTTTAGCACTACTCTTTATAAAATGGAGTTTCCTTTAAGTTACTAGCTTACTTTGAGGTTTTACTTTTGTGCATACAAATGAGTACAATTTTATTAGACATTTCTCTTTCAAAATAACTTTCTATAACCTTTTCCATGTTAATCTCTACAAATGTGTAAGTTTATATGTTTGTTCACCCAATATTATCTATGCCTGCCCTTTTGTTCCTAAATAACTCTTGCCAGAAGCCATTTCATTACTCTTCCAGACCAACAACTCCTCAGCTTTGTGGACCCTTTCTAATGAATATTCGTTTTCTATCTCACTGGTTCTGCTCATTTTTAACATGCTCATCTTATACAGGCGAGTGACTGACATGTTCCAGGCCGGTTAGAAACCTTGTCTCAGACATCATAAGTAAGTATGATGACTGAGGAGCACACCTGAACTTGACCCTCAGCCTTCACCCACGCATGTGCATCCACACATGTGCACACAAGAGCTATCTAAGTGCTGCTTCTCTCTGTCATGTGTCATCCCAAATGCTTTTGTTACTCTGGTTAAATACATTCCAATTTTCATCCAAGGCTCTTTGACTCAAGATGTTTAGAAACTTTTTCCAATCCAAATGGGGCTTTCCTACCTACCCTTTAAAACTGATTACTAGTTAACTGCACCACATCACATAATGTGGTTTAATTATATAACCCTTCAAAATGTATCCAATCAATTTTATGGACAAACCCACGATCAGCTTACATACATGTTCCATGGTTTCTTACACAGTACCTACCTGGTAACCTACAACAGGATTGCTTTCATGTAAACTCACCTGGCTCACTCACCTGTTTACGTCCCATGTGATAAGGACAAGTAAAACAACAGGCATTCAGCTATGAGGTCTGGGAGACTTTCTAACAAACTAAGAACTAAAGTGGAAGAATTGGGAACCTGCTCAGAATGCTAGCAGACTCTGATAAAGCCATGCCTCCTCCTGGGCACACACAAGCACTCAAACAAGTTTGGGCCATTTCTCTTAACTGAATTAATGCAACTTTGAACTGATCTTGCTGCCCCTACCTTTATTTACAATTATTGCTTCCCAACACAGGACATTTAAAGTCACATTCCAGCACTCCTTTATCCAAGTAACATTGAAGCACTGTAGTTGGACCAGTAAGTTCTCCATGATCAGGCTTCTGACTCTGCCCCTATTCTCTTCTTTAACAGTCTCGCCCCTTTCTCAGAGCCACTAGCCTGGTCCCTTCACTGTTTCTCCGTGTACTTGTCGCTTCCTTTACAAGGAATGTTCTTCTCATAAGTATCACAGAGCTGGCTCTCCCTTGCCTTTCAGACCTTCCCTCAAACTTGGAGAACTATGCCAAAGCACTTTGTGGAGGAAAGGGAACTATCTAAAATCAGGAAAATCCATGACTTAACATCACACACAAACTGCTCTCAAAACCAGGAGTCACAGGCCTTGCTCTGGGTTCCTCCCTCTCGGTCTGACCTTTAACTTCCTCTTAGTTTAGGACTGTCTCTTCTAAACAGCATATTGACAGAAAGAAATTAACCCAATCTAATAATCAGCACAGCTTTTTCTGGAGACTTTAGAGCAATAGCTCTTAAGAAATTTTGTTTCAAGACTCGTTACATGATTCAAGATTCTCCTATGCAGGTTACATCTATCGGTATTTATTTTAATAAAAAATGTGAAAATAACAATATTTTATTTTTAAATGTTTAGCACACTTAAAATATTGTCATGTCACAGGACTGATGTCCATACGAACTCAGAGACAGTGGCAGCATGAACAAGCTCTGCACAGGTTCACCAGACAGGGTCCCAGGACAAAGAGGGTGAAGGAGACACAGCTTCACCCCTAAATGAAGCTTTCTGCTACTAACATGCACGGCAAAGGGAAAATCAGTTTTCTCCAAGGAAGTACCATGGGAATACCAGCCACACTCCAGGGCAGGCCCTATGCCCAGGAGTAGCTGGTCAACACAAAATGAACACAATGGCACTTTTGTCAACTTTTTGTTTCATTTTGCTTTGTTTTGTCAGTTTTTGTTTTATTGATCTTTTTTCTTTGCTTTGATTTTCTTTTTATGAGTTTTTTATTGTTGTTTCTGGGTTTTTTTGTGAAGGAGAGTGAGAGAGAGCATATGCAAGGAGCAGACATAAAGTTAGGTAGGTAGAAAGGTGGAGAGGATCTGAGAGGAGGTGGGAAGGGTGATGTAATCAATGTGTTGTATAAAAAATTTAATTAAAAATTGTTACTAAAATTACAAACTCATGTTAACAAGTTTTTAAAAATACATATACTTTCTATATAAAACAACCTAGTGAGGAAAATGTCTGTTTTGCATTTTTCTATTTCTTCGGTCTTTCTCACTCTTTAAAGTCTCTGTAGTATCTAGTTGAAAAGTCTGCTCTCTTGACATGTCAATATGTGTAGTGAATGTACCCTTTGAGTTTAACAATGTGAAGAATACCAAGCCTTTCAGATACATAGTTGAAAAAAACTAATATTTTAGTGACTTCATATAATTTTGAGTCTTCACACTTGATACCACCCCAAAATTCAAGTAGTGGTTTCTTAAAGGTTAATGGTAACACAGAATCTGAAACCAAACAATGAACTTTTTAAGCCCTGTAAAATAAAAAATCCACTGTATTATTGATGCACACTACCAACAGTTTTGCAATCTTATACTTTGTGTTTGGGGAAATGTGGACTCTCAGATATTGAAACACTTCATTATTCTGTATCAAAAATACATTACATTTTTTCTAAATTGCTTCTTATTCCATTAAAAAAAACAACCCTAAGCATTGAGAAACTATAGAACTAAAGGTTGCAGGAAGTTTTAAAAATTCTATTTTTTTATCACTGAAAGCTTGAGTTTTATGACAAAATAAAGTTTTAGTTGCTTACCTGTAAGTATTGAATTTAGTCTGTTCAATTAAAATAAACTGTTGAGCCTGAATAACTACAATTTGTCTATTAGTAATTTTTTCAAGAATTATGTTTCAGGAAAAGAGCAGTTATTGAGTCTACAGCTCTATCAATGGCCCAAGTTATTATTATTTTTTTTGTTATGGTGTTATATGATGCAGCGCTGGGGCTCCATGCAGATGTCTCACTCACTTTGTTATACAACACAGTATTTAGACTCCTGTTGAAATTAATCCTTACTCTGATTCTGGAGTCTCAGCTTTACTCAGGAAAGCAATAATACTGGAGTTGCATCTTATAGAACATTCTGGACCTGTCCTGAATCTCTACACAGAGGTAAAAGGTAAACCTGAGTTCAAGTAGAAATCCTCTGTGGAAAAGCTGTGAGCAACACCTATCATCCAGAATGCCTAATCCAGTTATTAGTATCATTTATGAGTCTACAAGGGTCATTTCAGAACTGTTATAATTTTTTTGGTATATTATTCCTGTTTTTAGCTATTTTCCAAGGGCCCAGAGTACCTCACACTATTTCCTCTGCCTCTCTGCCAGAAGCAGAATCCTTCATTTGACTTTTATAAATAACCATCATAATAAAGTTTACTTGTCTCATACAGTTATACTTAAGACTAATCAAGACTGTTGGGTATTTATTTTATGGAAATTCTCTAGATGCACATTTGTGATCATCAACAAACTACATCATGTTCTTGTTTTGTCCATTTAGATACCATGCCTTAACATCACCATAAGCATGTACCATCTACATCATGATAAATTAGTACCTGCAACATCCACCTTCTAGAACTGTGATGCCTAATCCTTGGGTCTACTCACACCCTTGTCCTTTGGAACTACGAAGTTCTAAGCACGACTGAGTAAGGGCACCAGGAAATGACATGCAACTGGAATTCTGAAGAGCATTCTAGGACTAAATTAATGATGTTTTTAAATTTCTAAGTTAGGAAATCTGCTCTCTTGTAAGAGATTACTTCACAGTGTAAAGAATGAACACTCAATTACCTGGATAAACACTCTCACTATTCATTAAAGGAATAAAATTGTTCAACAAGATAATGTAGAATTTGAAGACATGTCAGCAGTCTTTTAATCCAACCTGTCACTCCAATACAAGAACATCTTATGTTGTACCTATTTAACAGAGAGCTATTTTGGTACTTGACCTTCAAATATTACCTAAAAACTTAAGTTGCCGTTCTTTCTGAAACAAAATTGTTTGGTATACTACACTATTGAGAGAAAAAATGCCATATTTTACAAAGTTATTGAGAGCTTATTGCGTGTCCAGCATTCTTTTGTTTAGCTCCATGGTGATGTTTTAAACTTCCTACTGAAATGAAAGTTAATCTAGAAGGGCAATAGTTCTGACTTTCAAAGCTGTGATGCTGGTCTCTCAGACTGTCACAGCACAGCATTTCTCAGACCATGCTGATCTCTGCTTCACCAGCAGACCAAAAGGAAGCACTACTGAATTTAATTTGGAATTCATGGAGCAATTAAATGCTAAAGTAGACATGCTACAGGGAGCTCTCTCAACCACAAAGACTTAATTAGAAACCATATTGGCTAAAATAACCAACTTAGATGCTCTGGTGCAAGAGACGCTAGTGGCAAAATGTCAGGAAGAATCATCATTAAAAAATCCTGATGAGATGTATACTCAAACATGACTTACAAAACTATACTGATTTTAAAATCAAAAGTAGCTTTCCCTAAAAAAAAAAAAAAAAGTCTAAATAAAAAACCTCAACCTCCCAAAGGGAAACTCCAGGTATAATAAGTTAAACAAGTTAAAGTATTTAGTCAGAGGTCTAACCAGGTTGTAAGCTGTCCAAACTTGAAGGGAAAAGAGAGAGACCCAAGTGTCAACTCTACTACAGAACTGCTACTGGACAGTTTATATCTACTTCCTCCCCATGTGATGCTAAGGAAAATACTTGTTTAATCTTATGAAGAGTAAATCAGCAGATTTTAAAATTAAGTCTTCATTAGATGTAAGAGAGAAACACAATCACTTCAAGTTGAAAAAAGAATTCATTCCTGAGGATTCATGTGTTTCATGGCCAGGACTGAAAGCATATGCTGACATCGACTCCTAGGTCTCCATGACAGAACATTTCTACAGCTCAGCTCCAGAGCGCCTCACATCATTGTGTCATAAACACACCAAGGTCAAACTGAGCTCAGCCCTTAAGTGGCCTTCCTTCCCTTTGTCTCTTGCCACACTGAATCAGTGTCTTGATCCCAGGCCTCACAAACTAAAGTGGCTCTGCCTGACAAATCTCTCCAGAATTGGACTCTTCCACCTCTGTGGCTCCTTCCTCCTAGCCCCAAGCCCCAACATCTGGACATGTCTTCCTCTGATTTCAGACATAGCTATGTCTCATCTTCAAGGAGTCTATGAGAGCAATCATGTTTTAAATAGTATACTTTCTGGATTGCATAAAAATTCACTACAGAAAACTGTTAATGTACAAATTACAAAAAAAAAAAAAAAATTCACACTTGACTGGCTAAGTAAAACCATGGCTGTTATGAAGTATTTTCTTTAGCTTTTATAAGTACTATTTGTAGAATTCTATTATATAATTTAACATTATAACTTAATAAACCTATATCTAGATGATACATATGATTCTGTAATATGGCTACATATAACTATTATTTTGCATAAACTCACTTCCAATTTGCTACTCTTAAAAACAATTTTTTTCAGTACATAAAAATGCATATATTTTTATAACCAAAGTATTTGGGACTCTCTACTTCTTAAGGCAGATTTTCAGAAGTGAGGTTTTTTTTTTCATTTTATTTATTTATGTTACACATATGGGGGTTTTGTCTGCATGTATGTCTGGACCACATGTATGCCTGCGGTGCCAGTTGTAAGCTACCACGTGGGTGCTGGAAATCCTTAACTGTCTGGAAGAACAGTCAGTGTTCTTAACCACTAAGTCATCTCTCCAGATCCAGAAGAGAACTTAAAATAGTAGTAATAACAATAATAATATTTGGTGGCTGGGGAGATGGTTCGGTGGGTAAAGCATTTTCTGCACAAGTATGAAGATCTACATGTGAATTCTCAGAATTACATAAATCTGGGCACAGTAGTATGCATCTAGAGTGGTTTGAATGAATGGCCCCCACAGGCTCATAGATTTGAACTCTTGGTCATTAGGGAGTGGCAACACTTGACAGGGATCAGGAGGTGTGGCCTTGTTGGAGGAAGTGTGCCACTAGGGATGGGCTTTGGAGTTTCAAATGCTCAAGCCAGGCCCAGGGTCTCTCTCTTCCTGCTGCCTGCCATCCAGATGTAGAACTCTCAGCTACCTCTCCAGCATCACGTCTGTTTTCTGCTGCCATGCTTCCTGCCATGATGATAATGGTCTAAACCTCTGAAGTGTAAGCCAGGCCCAGTTAAATGCTTTCCTTTATAAGAGTTGCCTCATCATGGTAATATAACACTGACTAAGACAGAAGTTGGTACAAGCATAGGGAGATGGAAGAGAGATAGAAGAATTCCTAGCATTTAGCTAGCCTGGTGTATGTAGGGACAAGAAAAACAAACAAACAAACAAACAAAAACCGTCTCAGAGAGTGGAAGCAAGGACTGAGACCTGTGGCTGTCCTTAACCTCCACATATGTAAGTGCATGCACACCCCCAAACAAATATATATGCGCATAAAAAGACAAAAGTAACATCTTAAGCCAGGCAGTAGTGGTGCACATCTTTAATCCCAGACTCAGGATGCAGTGGCAGGCAGGTATCTGTGAGTTCGAGGCTAGCCTGAGCTATAGTGGGTTCCAGGACAGGCTCCAAAGCTACACAGAGAAACCCTGTCTCAAAAAACAAACAAACAAAAAAGTAACATCTAAAGATTTTTAAATATCACTAAGCTGCTTTTCCAAGGAAATTATACCAACCTATAACCTTGGGCATGTGACAATGCTAGTCTAACTGACCACACTCATCACGGCACTGCGTTTCTTCTTTAAATACTTGCTCTGCTGTAAGAAACGTCTTTGCATTTATCTGATCATCTGTGACTTTTGAATCTGTTCTTATGTTCCGTTTGCATTTTCACTTTTGTGCTTTTTCTCATCTACGTGGGTCTTTTGTTTTAAAAAGACTTCTAGAGCTCTCTAGTACTAAAAATATTAAACTTTTGCTTGCTGCACTGTTGCTAATATATTTAGTACTTTCTTGCTTTGTTCACAATTATTTATTTTTTTCATCAAAATAATTCTTTACTGATTCTTTGGGAATTTCACATCTTGCACCCAATCCCACTCACCTCCCAGTCCCTCCAAGTCTACCCTTCATCCCTGCAGCATCTCCCCTCAAAGAAAACCACCTCCAAAATAATGAAAAACAAAAAACCACCTCGCTCCTCCATCTTTCCCATCTCTCCAACACCTCTTCATTCATCCTAGTGGCACTGGGAGCTGTGGTGTGTCACACAGTACACTCTTCCGTCCAACATCCCATCTGCAAGTGTTCACTGCAATGAGTCGTTGGTCTGGTTCCAGGCCTCTGGCACTCCATCACCTCTGGACCCTCATGGAAACTCCTCTCGGGTATCCAGCTGTTGCCCCAGCCATGGAGATCCTGCAGCTACTGTTCCACAGGACCAGCCTTCACACATCCAGCAGGTCACACATGGGGTAGATGTTAGGGTGGGCCAACCCAAGGCCCAGGATGTGGATCTGGGTGGTAACTGAGCTGGTCAGTCTAGGCCACTGGGACTGTCTACCTCAGTAAGGGGCAGAGCCAAGTCTCCTAGGCCCATGCCATCTGGGCCAGCTCTCCCATGCCTATGGTAAGGAGTGAGGCCATCTTTCCCAAGTGCAAGGCCAGCTCTCCTGCTGCAGTGTCCACTGAGGGGCAGGGCCAGCCATCCCATGGCCAGTCAAGGGTAGGGCTGGCTTAGCACAGCCCTCAGATTTCAACATGCATGATTCTTATGACCCTCTGTGCTAACATGGGCCCTGGACATCAACACAGACCCCGAGTCCATCATGATTTCTAACTATGCTTTTAATTGCTGCAGAAGTAATCTGACTTCTGGTTTCTGGTTCTACATGTAAGGCACTTCAAAGTCACCACTCTGTCTTCAGAAAAGTGAAAAAACGGCATGAACACACTACAAGGTACCAAGTCTTAGAAAAATAAGAAATGTTAGGCTATAGGGCAAATTAATGCCCACTAAATTGTGCAGCTAGACAGGCAGATAAAAAGAATTGTAACATACTGAAGCACAAACCTCCTTGGGAACCAGGGTTAAGATAGGAAAATCATGTGTAATTGAGGAATGGCTAGAGGGTAGGTATGGTTAAATCTGCAAATTAAAACACCAGAGGGATCCATTCATATGTATCCATACCAGTACTTTTAATTATTACTTCCAAGTGCTAACTACCTGAGAAAACTCACCTTGTGCTAATAAGGGAAGAAAGGAACCACTGTGAAATACATCAGATAGTGCCAAGGTCTTATCTAACCTTACCTACAAAAGCTTTATCAGAGTCTGACTGACCAGGAAGAAGAGAAACACCAACACAGTCTTTTCTAACAATACCATCCTACCTAGGAAGGGGTGGGGAAATTGAAAAGCATTTGCCATTTCACAACCTAGAGGCACAAGCACACTGAAAATCTGAGAGTTCATCACCTCTACCACCTTCTTAACACCATTGCTCAAGAGTTGCTTACAGCAGTCCCTTTTACCCAGTATAACATACCCAGCCAGAGGAAAAAAATAATAATAAAGACAAAGTCACACTAATGGCAAAAACCATGGTCTGAAGAAATAAGCAATCATCAGAACAAATTTTGGTATGAAAAGAATATCAGAATTATCAGAACATGAATTAAGAACTAAACTGAACATGCTAGGATATAAGACATTCGATAAAGTAAATACCACATAACACAGGATGGGAACTGAGAACAGTAATAGTCTACAAAAGAACCATCACTTACATAAATAATACAACTTTTTTTGTAACAACACTTAAGACTACAGAACTTCTGGGTGAGATGGTAGACCAGAAGCTGCTTCTGTATAGCCAAGAATAACAGGAAAATAATCTGCAAATAACGACTCCATAAAATCACGAAGCGTACAGGACACCTGAAGAGTTCAGAGAAGAAGATGATGACAACCGGAAGCTGCCATGCCTAACAGTTCTCCACCAGAAGCATCACCAGAAGGTAAGCTGAGAGACCCCAGGGAAAAGGCAGGCAGGCCTACCCTCAAGATAAGCAATGTCCTCACTAGCCTCACAGTAAGATACAGATTTCAACAAAACAATGATTGTGGTCTGCAGTGGTAGATACCTCAGCCCAGAGATTCAAGTACCACCTTCCACTAACACTCCATCTCCCAGACACTGTGCTTCCTTTTTTTTTCCTTATTAAACATCATTTCTACTCTGTTGTGTGTTCATGCATGTGCACATGTGCCTGCAAATGTGCGTACAAGTGTGCAGAAGCCAGAGGTCGGCATTGAGTGTCCTCACATTCTTTACTTTACCTTCAGCTCGGTTTTTGAGAGTTCAGGATTCTCCCTGAACCTAGAGCTTAGAGATTCGACTGGATGACCAGCAGGATCCAGGGTCCTCTGTCTTTACCTCCCACACTGCTGTGCCTGGTTTTCTCACATGGGTTGGGGGAAATCAAACCCAGTTCCCCTCTACTATATTTTTAAAGTGCTTTTGGTATTTTTTTTCTTAGATTTATTTTTGATTGTGCAGGCATGGTGTGCACAAATGGGAGTATGAGGGGTGAGTACAGGTGTCCTCAAGAGGCCACAGGCAGCAGACCCTCTGGAGCAGAGATACAGGCAATTCTGAGCCACCCAACAGGTACTGAGAACTGAGCTGGGTCCTTGGCAGGGCAGTACTCGCTCTTATCCACTGAAACATTTCTCCAAACTGTCTCTTCTTATTCTTTACCTTCCTTCATATGTTTATTTAATTTTGTTCAGGGATTTTTTTCAATTATTGGGCAAGGTTTATTTATTTTTTCTTTCTTCTCTTATTTTTGCCTCCTGTGTTCTTCCCTTTGTTCTCACTACCACACTGTTAGTAGTACTTCAACTTACCTTCCTGGGCCTGGTGTGTCTGTGTGTGTGTGTGTGTGTGTGTGTGTGTGTGTGTGTGCGCGCGCGCGCGTTTTTGCGGTTGCTTTTTAAATACCAGTATTTAGATCTCTACTCTTCTTGGACTAATCTTGCCTTTGAACTTGTCTTTTTGTCACATTTTCTAGTCTCTTGCTATACTCTTGTCCTCACTGCGTTTTCTCCATGATGCTTCTCTTCCTTTTCATTTTAACCTTCGACCACCTTCCTTTAACTCACCGATTCGTTATTGCCCACATTGACCCTAATAATTTTAATTGCATAGTATATTCTATGTTAATTTTCTGCATTTTTGGCTTCTGGTCACTGGTGATGTGCCCATCGTCATTGTCATCATATAATTTTGTTTTCTCTTTGCTGAGAGTGCTGGGAATCAAGCACCCAAGAGAAGGATACTCAATAAAAAAGACCCCCATTAAAACCAGAGGCAATAGCCAAACTAAAAAATAAATAAATCATACCACAGAAACTAAAGAGTTGTGAAAAAGCAAGTTTTGTTCTTTTCCAAAAGAACAAAACTCTTCAGTTACTGAATTCAAACATAATAAAGTAGGTACAGTATGGAATGAAGATTTCAAATGTTTACTAGAAAAACTGATGCATCTCAAACAGACACACACAAACTAAGAATTCAGTCCTGGACCTGGAAAGGAAAGCTAGTAACATAGGCAAAGTGAGTGAAGACTACTGAAGAGACAGACGTCTGGAAAGGCAGAAACGTCAACAAAGCAAAGTAGGTGCAGAGGGACTATCACCAACAGACTGGCCAAGTACAAGAAAGAACACCAGGCACAGAGAACAGACAGAAACAGGGTGGGGGCCACAGTGAGGGTGGCCCCCACACTGAAGAGCAATCCAGAGACCAAACCTAGGAATCCACAGGCTAGGAGGAGATCACTGAAAGTGCAGCACAGATTTCCCAAATGCAGAGAAAGCAATGGACATATCCAAACACCAAAGGCACTAAAAGCCCAAGTGGCCATGAACAGAACTTTCCCACATGTTATAAGTCAAGATGAGCAAATACAAAACAAGTAAGCAATATTAGAAGCTGTGGAGATGGCACAATGAATAAAGTACTTGCAGTGCATGACAAGGACCCAAGTTAGGGTCTCAGTACCCACAACAAAAGATGAGTGATGGTGTACGTCTATAACATCAGTGCTAGGGACCACAACAGGGGAACTTCAGGGAGCTAGCTGAAGTGGCAAGGTTTAGTGAGAAACTTCACCTCAAAAATTAAGATGAAAGAGTTGGAGAGATGGCTCAGTGGTTAAGAGTAGTGGCTGCTCCTTCAGGGGACCAGGGTTTCTTTTACAGGATCCACACGTCAGCTCCATAACCAATCCCAGTCTCAAAGGATCGGACCCCATCTTCTGGCCTCTGCACAACACATGGTACATAATCACACATGTACAACCATCTACATGGAAATAAATTTACAAAACAAGGTGAGGAAGTGATTGAGAAAGACTTATCAGTAGCAACTTCTCATTTCAACAAAAAAATGGGTTCTTAGACAGGCATGGTGGTGCACACCTTTAAGTCCCAGCACTTGGAAGACAGAAGCTGGAGGATCTGAGTTCAAGGGCAGCCTAGTTTACAGAGCAAATTCCAGTCCAGCCATGGATACACAGTGAGATTTGGTCTGAGAAGGGGAAAAAAGGGAAAAGGTCCTTTAGAAAAGTTGGTCAAATCTAGTAAGCTAATTAACTAGAAGAGTCTTTTGACTCAAATTCATGAAATTAGATGAAAAAGAAGAGGTTATTATATAACCCCTCATCCTGCAGTCTGGATGAAACTTCTTGCCAACTGAGAAACAAGAAAGACTTCCAGCACAATCAGTGATTATTATGAAGGCTGCTGACGAACACACCTTTCATATACAGACTCTTTATGTTAAAAGAGCTACAAACCAAACTTGAGGCCAGAGCCTGGATGGTATCAAGAAGCACCTCACTGTTCTCCTGACACTGCCTGGCAGTCTCAGACTATTAGAAGTTAAAGTGAAGCTATCCTACCTCCTTGCATTCCTGTGATCTGGAATGTTCCTGTATCAATTGTAATGCTGTCAGGAATCCCTTAGGAATACCCAACGATCTCATTTAGGTTCCCCAGACTTTTGAGATAATAGCTTCAAATCCCAGGAAAATGGTACATCTAACCATTGTAAAGACAGTATGTGTGTGTGTAAAGGCAACCAGTTTAAAGGCAATTAGTCTCCCTCCTAAGGAAGACTGCAGGCATGCTCTCAGGTGTGTCTTTCTTTCTGAGCATCTCTTTCTCTCTTTACTCTCTTGCTTAAGTCGCTATTAAAATATTTCTACCCCACCCCATCCCCCCAAAAGTAAAATACAATGGAGAGGGATGGCAGAGGGCTGCAAACAAAAGCACCCGCCACCTAGCTTGCAGACTGAAGTTAGATCCCAGGAACATGCATGGCAGAAAGGGAGAACCGGGTCCCCCAAGTGTCCTGACTTCCACACAAATGTCCAGATGTGCACACACACACACTGGGTCTCCCAAGTGTCCTCTGACTTCCACACAAATGTCCAGATGTGCACATATACACACACCAGATCTCCCAAGTGTCCTGACTTCCATACAAATGTCCAGATGTGCACACACACACTATTGGTGAAATTATTAAGGCCACTCCACGTAGCTAAAAGGGAGGTTTATTTTGTGGGGTAACTTACAAATGAAGGGATAGGTTGGGTCTAGCAAAGGTACGGCGCAGTCTGGCAGTGTTCTCTGGAGAACTCTGCTCAGTCTACCTCCTGTGTCCAGCGTCCCAGAACCAAGCAAGAGAGCGCCCTCCTCTCTATCTTAGGTCTTCTGCTTCCTCCTCCGCCCCGCCTTGTGGGTGTGACCATTACCGAAGCCTCAATGGGGGTTGGAACTTCCAGGCCAATGCTGGGATGGCTACCCACTACATCTCCCCCTTTTGTCTAAATAAGAAAGTTCTAACCTAATACAAGACTATATACAAAGAGATGGTTATCAAATATTGTCCAGAAGTAATGAGGGATAATGACCTAGATAAGTTGGAATTACAATAAGTGCAAACAATATCAAGCAAAAAACACATAGTGAAATCCAGGGAAGTCTAGAGCATGGGTAGGTGGCATGTTACAAACATCATTCCAAAAGGTGTTCTATCCTAAAGAACCTGAGTCTAATACTTAATATATTCTATCTAAGATATTATATATGTATATATACTAAGTTGTAACTATAACTGCTAATCTTCAACCTCATCAAAGACCCGAGAAGGAGTATAATAATACCTGAGAAATGGGAGAAGGACACAAGCAACTTTCGGGAGTCTTGCAAGAGTAGACAGAGACAGCTAGCAGCCTGGACAGTCACCTAATGTTTCTCAGCATCGTTGGTGCATTCAAATTGGCTACAGGCCTAGAGTATCTGACAGACCATTTTCAGAAGCAGGAATTCTGAAAGACCATCTTACCCTGTCTTGGCAAAGTATAGTGGTCGCTTTCCTTGTGTCCCGCTTGTCCAGAAAGGGCAGCATTTGTACTGTCAGTAGTTGAGGCAAGGGCAGTTCTTTGCCCAGGAGGCCATTTTGTGCCAAGAAGACAAACTTCCAAATGGAAATGTCTTAGAAGCCCAACATTCTCTCTGGAGAACTCTGCTCAGTCTACCTCCTGTGTCCAGCGTCCCCGAACCAAGAGAGTGCGGCCCCTCCTCTCTATCTCGGGTCTTCTGCTTCCTCCTCCACCCGGCCTTGTGGGCATGACCATTACCAAAGCCTCAATGGGAGTTGGAACTTCCAGGCCAATGCTGGGATGGCTATCCACTACACACACACACTGGGTCTCCCAAGTGTCCTCTGACTTCCACACAAATGTCCAGATGTGCACATATACACACACCAGATCTCCCAAGTGTCCTGACTTCCACACAAATGTCCAGATGTGCACAGATATACACAAACAAACATTTAAAAAATTAGTCATTGAAGCTCTTCAACAAATTATGCTGGGAACCGACCTGCAGAAATATGAAGCTAGATCCACATTTCTGATTGCATCAACTTAAAATGGATCAAGGACCTGAACGTAAACCTGAAATTGTCAAACTGCAAGAGGAAAACACTTCAAGGCAGAGATATAGGCAAGAAGAGTCTAACAGCACAGGAAAATAGTCCCAAAACTGACATATGGAATTAAATTAAATTAAATTTAAAAGCTTCTACACACAGAGAATAGAATCAGAGTGAAGAGACAGGCTACAGAAAGGAGGCATTTGGCTACCATACATCAGTTAAGGAACAAATATCTGGAATATATTAAAAACCATAAAAAAGAAAATAAAAACCAAAAAAAGCTAAATAACCCCATCCATTAATGGGCTAATACATAGAATAGATAGCTCTCAAAAGAAGAAATACCAATGACCAATGAATGCATGAATTTATAATAAGTCCATTATGCTTATATAATTATATATACACATGTATATATGTATATATAAACATAATGGAATTTTATGCACCATAAAGAAAATTGAAATCATGGCATTTCAGGGTAATGGCTGCAATGGAGATTATAAGCAAAACTGTTAAACTCTGAAAGACAACTATCACATTTTCTCCCCTATGTGACTCTAGACTTGTGTGTCCGTGTACAGTCAAACATGTATGTAGGTCATTAATGTCAAAAGGAGACCAGGAGACAAACAGAACAGATTTTAAGTGAGAGAGAAGGGGGAAAGGAGATATTCATGGCATGAAAGCAAATGGAGGACCGACCGTGGACAGGAAGGCAGGAGACCAGCCAAAGGGGACAGGAGAGATGGGGCAGGCAGTGGCAGAGCAAGAATCAGAACGAAGGAAAAATGGAATTTATGTCTAAACATGCCATAACAAAATCCATTACTTTGTATACCAATTTAAGGTACTTAAAGTTGAGTGAATTAGAGAATTTTATCTTATAAGGAAACAATAAAACTCATATCCAGTTAAATACACAACTAACCAATTTGCTTATGACATTCAAATACATAAACCATGATGCAGAAAGGGCTATAAATAACAAAACTTAGTGCAATCATGATACTTAATAACAGGCATGCAAACATGATTCTAAACATGAGTAACAGTAAATTTACTAACAGTTGTATAAAAGAAGGAAATGGAGATCTAGCCCCTCAAATCTCTGATGAAGGAAAAAGCATCAGCAAATGTTTGAGCTAGTCACGTGTATTTGAATTGGATTAATCGTGTACTATGGAACAAAACTGACAGCCTAGCCACCTGAAAGATGGCGGTTATTATCCACCATTTCAAATGATTAGCAGTGCTGTAATAAGAAATATTGTATACTTACATAGTTGGGAATTCAGCTAAACTTCAACTCAGAAATAGTTCTTTCTCCCTATCAAGCAATGTTGTGGACAAGGACCGTATCAGACAGCTATACCACCCAGGCAAACTCTTCTTTCCACCCACACTGTGATCTACACTTGAGGCACTGATATCACTATGAGAATCAAGCGTGGAGGTTTGATTTGTTATTAGCAGAACAAATAGCTTACTGACTAACCATAATGTAAGATGAATCCTAGAAAAAAAGAACTTTCGTTAAAACTAAAATAGCAAAAAATTTGAATGTCACAAATATTTTATGGCTATTCTCTACCATCAAGTAAACATGATACAAAACTCCAACAAGCTTTTGCTCTCAGAGACAGTACACAGGGCTGACTCTTTAACAGCTCTATATCTCCCACAGATTTGGTAATGTTTCTTGATTGGCTGATGATTACTAAAACAGTACCCAATACTGTTTTGCAACTACTGTATATTTAATCTATTTCTACCAGACTTTTTGTGCAAGGAGACAGCAGGAATTCCTGACATGAAAGCAAGCTCAAAGCTTCCCTTATAGACCTTACACAACCAGTTCTGTTGAGCTGGGTGGTGGTTACATACTAACAGTGTTTGCTCAAAAATATCTGTATGTAACAGAATGTGATCGTTTTTTCTCATAGCAAGGTTACAGAAAAATATCTTGAACTGTTTCAGTGAAAACTACTTGTCGAAATCAAACAAACCTAAATGTTGCAATGGCATGCTCAGTTTGTGTCACTTCACAATAGTGACCCAGTGGTCCTGCACTCTCTCTGGACAGCTGTTAGTGTGAACCTTTGGTCCTGGTCATTCTGAACCAGCAAACCTTAATAGTACAGTTCTGGGTTTTTATGTCCTTTGCAGCTGAAAACTTCGACCTTCATGCTATTAAAAACAGTTATACTACTGACATTCATTTAAGAGTCTCTAAAGATTCTGTGCTATAAATGATATTAAAGAAATATTAAGAAAACAGAGGAGAGAAAGGCTGGGTTAAAATGATTTTATTTTTTAGATAGGGTCTCACCTCACAGCCTAGACTCCCTGGAACTCACTAAGTCGCTCAGGTTGGCAATCCTCCTACCTCAGCCTCCCTAGAGCTATGATTACAGCTATGAGCCACAACATCCAGCCAGTAAATTATTTCTTTTTGTTAAGGATGCCAGACTCTATGAGAACAATGTAGATGAAAGCATACCGTATATAGCTAAGCTACAAAATACAGGCATTTCTATTGCCATCACCATAGAATGCACAAAGAACATCCAGTTTGCATGAAGAAGTGGAGGATAAATGAAAGACCCAAATGTGACAGCACGTGAGGAGCAGAGAAGCTACTATGGAACATTTGCATGTCCCACGTTGCAGAGAGCACCTTTCCCTATGCCACCAAACAGCTCTTCCTCGGTCTACCCACCACATGAGTACTGTTGATGGCATATGTAGGCCATGACTCGAATTAGCATGTGTGGTTTCTAAAGGAGATAGGGCAACCCTGGACATGCTTTGCTTTCTCTCCTGAGGAGCTACCTTAGCAGCTTGTGTGGCTAGCTTTAAAACCACTTCAAGGATATAGGTAAAGTACCACTGTTTGGGGGTGTATTGCTTTCCTTGACTCTCGAGATTCTGGTGCCATGTGACAACGCTTTTTATAGACATTTGCTTGCCTTTGAACCAAGTGACTCAGGTATTCCTTTAAAAGGCTCTTCTTGGATGACAGGGGACTTAACGGCATGAATGGTGAGGATAAAGAAGTACCCAATCTGCACAGTGATGTTCCAACTTCATAGCTCTGGTGTAATTACATACTGAAATATTTTTGATAGGATTGAACTTGCTTCAGGGCAATTTGTAGGATCTACTTTAAATTAAAAAAAAAAAAAAGAAGAAGAACATATTCAGATAATTACCATTACTTTCTGTGATATTTTAGGTACAACCTGATTTTTCAGTATTTTTCAGCTCCAGGGTGATAAAAATACCTTAAACTTTCTACAGTTAAAAGGGCATGATTAGGCATTTAAAATTAAAGCTGAACCATGCTATTCAGTTACAGCATAATTCTCTAAAAGAGTGTGCAAATAAAAGGTGCAATATAAAGATCAATTAAGTAACTTATGTTTTTCAATGAGAATGATGCACAATGAGCTCTGTAGAAGTATCCAGTACACACTGCCGTGGAAAAGCTGCAAAATCTAGCAGGGTAAGTAAGTGGTGGAGAGCAAGCGTGCGTGCTCAGCACGAGAAAGGCCCTGGGGTCAGTCCCCAGCACCAGGAAGAAAACAACCTAACCAGTATTATTCAGAGTGCTTTCCTTCTCCCAGCATTAACGTGAAAATATGAAACATACAGAGGAGATTAAAGAGACAATCTAACAACAGAACTCTCTGAGCTGTTTTCTGTCTGGGCAGAAAAATTATTCCATGAATTTCTCAACTCTAATACTTAGTAATATAAAAAAGCAACACAACTAACTATGGCAATAATTTACCATGCCAGGCACTGTCTTCCAGAACACATGCTAAGGGACACTTGTATGAAGTAGGCATGTTTTTAGTCTCACTTTACAGCTAAGTAAGTTAAGGTACAGAGTTTTTCACTGGCTTTACCAGGATCACACCACTAAGGAAATACCCAGGCCCTTGCACTCTTAAATATCACAAGTACTGACATTTAAATGTTTCTGAAAAGGCTGGTGCTGACTGAACCTGACATACGCAAACTAGAATTGAAGGTTTTCCCTGATATTTAGTTTTCAAGGAAACAAAGACTACCTTCTAAATTTTATGTTATAATTGTGTGTGTGTGTGTGTGTGTGTGTGTGTGTGTGTGTGTGTTAACATTCACACGCATAAGGGTGCCCACAGAGACCAGAAGAGTTACAGGCAGTTGTGAGCACTTTCACCTGGGTGCTGGTGGTTGACATTAAATCACTGAGCCATCTCTTTTTTTTTTTTTTTTCATTTTTCTTTATTAAGAAATTTGCTATTCACTCCAAATGCTATTCACAGAACCCCCCTCCTCCATCCTCCCGCCCCCCAGCCCTCTTTCCTAAGCCATCCCACATCCCCACATCCCCCAAATCGAGTTCTCTCATTGGGAGTCAGCAGAGCCCAGCACACTGAGCCCCTTCCCACTGCACCAAGGCTGTGCAAGGTGTCACACCGCAGGCACTGGATTCCAGAAGCCTGCCCATAGACCAGGGACAGATCCCGATCCCCTTGTCTGGGTACCCCCCAAACAGTTCGAGCCAAACAACTATCTTCTATATCCAGAGGGCCTAGTCCAGTCCCATGGGGGCTCCACAGCCACTAGTCCACAGTTCATGGGCTTCCACTAGTGTGGCCGGTCATCTCTGCATGTCCTCCCATCATGATCTCCATGTCCTTCCTGAGCCATCTCTCGAGCCCCAAAGTCTATCTTCAATTTCCTTATATCTCTTCCTATTCCTATAGAGTCCTGACAACCTTGGTAGAAAGCAAAAAACCACAACAACAACTATGCTGCACTTCATTTGCTGTAACAGCATTAGTAGCTATCTGACCCCTGGTCTGTTTTCCTGTTTGTTTTGAAGACCATTCCCATCACTTGCCTACTCTAAAATAACAATTAACTGTCTTGTCAAAAGGTACTGCTGTTACCGCTCCAGCTTCAACTGCCTATGAACCCCTCAGGGCTTATCTGGTGGTTAAACTCTGTCTTTCCTTCTCTTCCTGTTTCCATTGGCAGTTTTGAGCACTGTGCTTGGGCTGGGTTTTAGGTAGTGGAGGTCAAAGTTCATTTCTGGCTGGTCTTCCATTCACTACTAACAGGCCAGAGAGGCTATGCTGAGGGAAGTGAAGGTGCCCCTTCCGAGGCTGAAGCAGCAGAGCAGCCAGCATGCGTTAGCTTATTCCTGAAGATAAGTACCTTTAAAAGGTCTTCTTTTCAAAAGCTAAAGCCTCAGACTTGACTTGGAGGATATTATCTAGCAAGTTACTTCAAGGTTACTGTTGATAAAAATTCCAAGCCAGTTTCTTTCGCTTTTATACAACTACCACCATTCTGAGAAGAGCTGTCAATCACACCATGCCTGGGGGGCTGGGATGTGTCTGGTGTGGTGCCCAGTATGCTATTGGTGCTCCAACTGTAATTCAAGCAATAACAACTACTACCAGGTTACTGCACGCAAAAACAATGACAGAAAAGCTATGCGCAGTTCAGAGTCGAAAGCAGAAAGCAGGTTTAAGCGCTTCTTTTGAAAATAGTTTAGTAGTCAAGTTCATGGTAGAGGAAAAAAAAAAACCTCTGAGCTAGGGTTTTGAAATGCTTGGTTTTTTTTTTTATTTATTTTTATTTATTTTTTTATTTTTTATTTTTTAAAGATGAGCACAGGACTCTTTCACAGGGATCCTAACAGGATGTAGGGAAGATGAGCCAGTGTGTCTCTCTTCCGCAGACTTTTTTAAAGGTAGGTGATTTTGTTTCTGGAGGAGAAAACTTACAAGAGAAAGGAAAAGATCTGTCTCTGCCTGTTCTTCAAAACTGAGTGAGAGAGATGGAGGCGGGGTGGAGGGAGGAGGCTACATCAGAAGTCAGGGAAGAAGGTGTTCGCAAAGCAACCATTTTTCAGTAATAGGGAGACGTGGAGGTGCTTGAAGAGGCATGTGGTACAGGAGTCAGGCGCACAGAACTGTACTGACTCTAGAGAAACTAAGACTCGTTTAAGATTAAAAACCTGTATTTAAAAACCCTAATAAACTGTAAGTTTTATATGGGAAAAAAAGAAGACAATAAAACTTTTATAGTGTGCTCCAGTGGAGTTAAAAACTATCAGTGTACACAGCGAAATTAAAAGGCACAGATCCCTCTGCTCCTGCTATGTGTGAAAAGAAGTCACAGGTTTCTGGAGATAGACACAGGAAGCCTAGTAAGTTCCCTGAGGAAAAAGAACAAGATCAGGAGATAGAGTTACTTTACTCCTTCATATGAACTTTTTAAAGGAAAACTATGGCCACATACTACTTTTTCAATTAAATTTTAATTTCTAAAATAAACTTTTAACTTCTAAAGTAAGAGCATTATAAAATTATAAAAATAAAGTTAATTTTAAGACTAATGATGAAATTTTTAAATAGAATTTTCACTTTCCTGTTTTCATATCAATAGCTCAGTGATATTCACAAATTTTAAAAAAAAATTGCATTTCTATAAAACTTCTTAAAAGAATACTTGATCTAAGTCAGGCCTTTCTTCGTCAGCAGACAGCAGCTAGCCACATATTGAAGGCTCCGATCTCCCAAGCCCTACTTACTATCTTCTACAGTCTTGGACCAGTTTTGGATCACAGAAACAGCCTGGGCAGCTTCAGATTTTCCCAGCCACTGCCTTCTGTGGTTTTTAAAACCGCTTCAGACTTCTGAGACACAAACTAGGTGTGGGTTTAACAGTTCTTGGGCAATTCTGATTTATTTAGAAGTACTTCATTTGCCTTACTTTAAAAGAATTATTTAAAATGCCCTACACGTGAAAAAATAAAGAAAAAGAGAATGGTCTATGGTCACATGATTTCAATGTCCAAACTTTATCATTTTTACTGACTAAAATATTAGTAATTGAATAATACCCCAGAGTCAGTGACACACAGCAAACAATTCCTGCCCCATTTAAAAGCAGGGATGCTATATACAATGACAGGGAAATAAACATTCCATAAAGAGAAGGTTATCAGTATACTGTTTCTTCTACTGTGTAAAAGGGTGAAACCTTCGGCCTCCACAGACCAACTGGATAAGGCGGTGACCACACAAACTTGTTTATTTTTTGGTTGACTGGGCAGAAAACAGGAAACCTCCCTGTGAAACTACAAGAAGGAAGGTGTGACTTCATGGGGCAGTTGGGCTGCCTCAGAAGGCAGAGCCTTTCCTACCCTGGAGTACCTTCTGTTTACAGATGGTTGTGACCCATGATCTGATATGCCTACTGTGGAAACCGGCATCCTAACCTAACTACAGAGACACAGGACTTGTTAACAAACCCAATTCATAAAATGCTGAGAAGAAAGACTTAGGTTTAGGCAGTCACATAGTTTCCTGATCATTTCCAGGCAGGGCCCCAAACAAGCTGTTTAAAATGGACTAAAATCAGTACAGGAATCTCTGAAGTAATTGATATATTCTAGTAAACGGTTCCTTCTAAAATTAAATGCCGAGTTCCATTTTTATCCTGATTACCATTTTAAATTGAGATTATCTCCTAGGAAAAGATGGCTGGAGGGATGAATTATGTTGAGGCGGGATGGCGAGAACAGAGGAGGCCCAGATGAGCCAAGAAGGGGCAGAAAAGTCGAACATAAAAGAACTCATTTCTGTTCCATTACTTTTAATAGTCCTTTAAGAAAAGGGTAAATATGTTAGTTAGCACATAGACCAAATCTGTTCCAGTTGTCTATTATGTCAGCTCTTTAAAGTCAAAATTCTTAGGCCAAGCAACTATCCATAAAAGAAGGGTAGAAAGTCTACTTTTTATCAAAGACCACTGACCATGGGGAAACAAAAGCAAGGCACAACAGAAGCAATGGCTTGAGCCTCACAGGTTTGGTTTTGTAGACTCTGCTTGTCTTCCTTCAGGGCCCCTTAGGTAGTCCAGTCACAAGCCTGGTGCCTGAACCTCTCACGAGCTCAGGCTATCCGCATGTGCCACTCACTATATCCAGCCAGCTCATATTTTTATGTGAATTTTCTACAGCTTAAGAAAGAAAATATAACATTGCCCTAATCTGACTCTACACTAATTCAAACTTTAATAACAAAGAAACACCAAAGTATACACAGAAAGTGTATCTTAATAAGGGGAAATGTGTGAAGGAATTAGAGTAGGCGTACAGGGTGAAATGGCATTCAGATGAGGCTGGACCGGGAGCAATGATGGACCAGCACCGAACCCTGGAGGAATCTTATGAGAAAGGAGCTGGATTAAAGTATCATCAGAGAACACCTACTTCTGACCTATTTTCATGTCTGAAATGATTCCAGACTGGCCTGTGAAATCTGAACCAGAAATTCGATAACTGTCACCTGAAGTTACTAAATCATTAGGTACGTATAATGTGGAACCAGAGCCAAGGAGGGGACCACTAGCACTGGGATCAAGCAGGGGAGAAAAGCCACACCTCAGTGGAACAGCCTGAAGGAGCAAGGAGGAGCAGAGGCAGGAGAAGGCCGCTGTTTATTTAAAGTTCTTCTATGGTTCTGACTGGTTACCATCTGTGTGCAGCAGGAAAAATAAAGACGTAACCTTTAAGTTCACAAACAACGAGAGCTGAACCCACGCTGAAAGCCCCTCTTCAGGGCAGGGAGCAGCGCACGCTCTCTCCTCTCTCGGTCTCTCTCTTTCCTTTCGCTAATTCCATCAAAAGGTTCTTGTCAAAAACAGGTTTGATTTTCTTCCCTGTGTATACACGTTAGTTACGGGTGATTAATAAAGCATTCATTCTTCTGTTTGCTTTGGCAGAGAAGTCACTAGGGTTGTGTTAGCGTTACGGAAATATTTCACTTTATATGGAAAAGATATGAAGTGTTGCTTATTTAAATACACATATGGTTAAAAAAAGTTTATTTGTGTTTACGCGCACAAACAATAAAAAACATTTCAGTGAGAAGCAATGAGTTTATTAAAAAAAAAAACTATGAAAATATTATGCTTATCCAAAACAGGTTTTGTAGATATATCTATTTTGGTGGAATGACAAGTCAAATTTTGGTAGAATGATAAAGAGGGCTAAAAAGATTTCACATTAAATATGACAAAAGTAATCACAATTTAAAAATATTTAAATATACAAAGGCCTTACAAAATAAAATGCTATAGTTTAAAAAGTAGTTATATTACAAAAAGAGTTCTCCCCACGTAGGGTATCTGGACACACAAACTTGCCCAGACTCATAGCCACTGAGAATTCATATTTCAAGTGCATGTCTATAAAGCAGCCTTTCCTTGGAAGTCTGTTCTGATACAAGCAGTCACAGAGAAATGTCAATGAAATCTATCCTTTAGTAATTGCCACACAGTCATTTCATAAATTAAGTTACTTTGTCTATCCAGAAATAGGAGTTACGGCATGTTAGAGTCCGGCAATGCCTGCTTGGTTTCCAGTCAAAGCAGTAGCCTGAAGTAAGCGACCACACCACGATGACCTGAGACTCCCCTCTCTGGGTCCACCACCATGACGTGAAGGACAACACAGGTATGTCGAAAACAGTGAGTTATCTAGAAACCACCAACTACAGAACAGAGACGACAGCGTGGGTCTGCATCATCTCCCAGATCTCCACTGTAGCCCTAAATTGCTAACGAAAGCAACTTATAAAGAAGGAATTAGATGAGGGCTGGAACTCAGGTGTGGGCAGGATAAGGAGGACTGATGGCAGGGCTTGTATAAAATGTCACAGCGAGCAGGACTTCACACCTAGTGCGCCCTGGCTGGAGTTCCCTCTGACAAACACAGACCCTTTTCCTCTCATCTTCCCACCTTCCCACCACGTTGTTTGGCAGCCCCCATTTCTTTCTATCAGACCTAAATCACACCCTCTCCTACCTTCTCCTCCCAACGAGAAATAAAATCAAACAAGCCAATCCAGTCTTTTGTATTTCCCCCTTTTGTTAGTGGCTCCTACGTAATAAGGACTCATTATTTACAAAGTATCACTACCAGTTTAGACTCATTCTTCTCAGCCCTCCTACCAAATTAAATTGAGCAATTTCAGGTGGTTCCTGCTAACTTTATTCCATTTTGTCACACTCCCTAGGCATCACTTCCATTTTATATGATCTACTTGCTAACATGTGTGCGTTGAGACCTCCCTCTAAACTCAACTTTGAACCACTGCAAACACCTGAGTGAAGCACTGGTTTTGTCTACTGATCTGAAAGCCTATAGATTTTCATACAGTCAAGTTATCACTGGCAGAGATTCTAACCTCAGAGTCACCTCAGCATAAGTGGAAGCCCTTCTCATGGCTCACACTTGTGAAAAAACTTGCCAGTGCCTGAGAAGAAATCAACCACTGTGAAAAGTTTGAATTAACAAACACTTTTATACTTAGGAGAAAACATTCATTCTAGAAGCACTTATAAAAATAAGCCTTAAAAAGACAGGCATGGTGCACATTTTAAAATAAGAATAATGCTAACTGAAAATGTCTCTAAATGTGAACAAACAGCAACCTAAAATTCATACATGTACATGTTCAAACAAAAAGAACAATGCTAAAGTAAAAAAGTTATTTTATTAACATAAGGATAATTTTCCTTTTGAATATTTCCAGTCATTAAGTTGGTTGTCTGACAGTTATAGCTATCAATTTTATTTGTAGATTATTCCTTGCAAATCTGATTCACAGATTCTGTCACAGAAAATACCTTACTTAGGCATCAAACTAAGAGTGTAATAGGTAACAGAGCTTAAGCTTGTCACTCTAAGTTTATTAAGGATGAAATTGGACATTTACAAATGCATAATGTTTTTGCTGCAGTTTGCAAATTGACAAAAAAATAATTTTAACTCTTAAATCAGCAGAGAAATACAAAACTATCATGAAAATTTGAAGTCAAGTTAAAAGAAAATCTGCAAGTACAAGATACTAATGACAAATTCATCTTTAAGACACTGAGCATCTACTATTTTAAAAGCTCTGTTTTAAGTGTACAAATTATACCTAAGAGTTATGTCACTAAATAAGCAAATGCATGGAAAGAATATAGAAATCACTGACCTAGCTGGGCCGTGAGACACCACAGGTTTCCAGGGGCAAATCTCATGTTAAGGTACAATCGTTCTGTAACTCACAGAACTGGAAATGCATGTCCTATTCTTTGAACTGGCTCAGACAGCAGCATACATACTATTTACATGACTGTACCAATGACAATTGTAAAGTATATGCAGAGAACCAAAATAATGTGCTCTAAGTAGAATGTATAGGTCAACTTCAATCCAATTTAGCCTACATGTAACAAAGTGCCCAATGCTATAGACAGACTACAATAAGAAGGTTAGTATATTATAACTATCCTCAAGTAAAATGCTTCCAGAGCAAATTCTAACCAGTTAGAAATGTACAGAGAACCATAGGTACAGAGTATTCTTGTTTGAATACTGAGACAGAAATTTACTATTTAACATTAAAATAATTCTATTTTAAAACAGTCTCTAATTTAGATATCTAAACAAGGACCAAAATATTAAAGACACTCTTAACTAAATAGTTTCATATTTCAGTTATCAAAACAAGATGGCCATCTAGCTATACAAAACAAAACTTTATTAAAAATTTACTCTTAGAAATTTTAATTGATTATAACAACTTTGTTGACTAACAAATAACTTCATAAGCTTTTTGTTAAATGTTTATACTCATTATTTTCATACAATTATAATATTAAAACACTTAATCTTATAATTTTAAATTTTTAAAATGAAACTAAATTATAACATGATTCCATAAATTGATTTTCCCAAAATATTAGCATAACTTATAATTAAGTGAGGTTGAAATGCTAGCGTGTAGCTAACAGATAATACAGGTGTTGTTATTGGGTATTTAAGTCTGTGATACTTTGTTTAAATACTATCAAATAACCAACCTCATAAAATTGATCTTTATGTAAAAACCTTTGGCTATAAAATACCTTTTTTCTTCTAAGAAAATATCAAATCCCAGTTTTCTAAATTAGTTGAATTTTGTTTTATTTAAAGAGATACAAGAGCAAATATCTAAAATCAGATTATCAAGTATATAAGAATACTTAAAGTTGGTGGCTAGAACCTCAGAGTAGGAACAAAGAAATGAGTGATAGTTGGGCTAGTTTCTAGATCACCTTAGTTTCTTTATCAGCAAAATGAGAGAGAACTTAATGATTTCTAAGCCTCATTTAAGCTCAAAATGTCTGATTATTCTTATCTAGAAATCCATGTCTACACAAAGAAACTAGGTTCTAAAACTAGGGCACAGCACAATGGTGAGTGAGAACCTACAGGAAACGTTAGAGCATTACAGCATTATTTTGCAGTGTATTCCTGCAATGAATGATTCCAAAGCAATGTGTTCAAGATAAAACACAGGAGATCATTAAACAGCTGTGCTCACCTACTGATGACACAGACACTAACATCTATAAAATAAGGCATTTCATTTAGAACTCATTCAGAAGTATTTAAATACCTGTCAAACTAAAACAGAGACAAGTAACAAGAACTAAAGTGAAACATGTTAGAGTCACTTTTGAAACAGAATTCTACTATACTCTCTCTTACATGTGGAAACCACAGCATGTGAAGTATGTGATCACTAAAACCACATCCTAACAGAAGTGTGTGTAAGGGGGACACTTAGTTCTTTTAATTAAATGTGGTACTTAGAATGACTAACATTATTTCTATAAATTTATAAAATTCTAAATATTTACTGTCTAAACATGCTACCAACAAGCATATAATGCGGCTTTTAAAAGGGGAGGAGTCAGAGAGTTGGCTCACTGTGTAAGTACAGCCAACAAACCACATTGGATCCCAGGCACTGATGTAGAGGAAAGAGCTGACTTCAAGTCTGTCATCTGACTTCTACATACACACCACACCGTGCGTGCACACATGTACACACACGCACACACAATGCAATGAAAAGTTTCAGGGAGAAAGAACACCATGTTAAGATGACACTGATTATTGTTGGCATTCAACTTTGTTTCAAAGTGTGTTTTTTTTCAAAGACCATCCAACCACCTACACGTTATTTTTAAACCCAAACAAACAAAAGACCTTTGTGCTACAAACTGTCCCTGACTCCACTGTGGCGTTTTTTAGCAAGCTGATAAACCACTCTGCTTGTTTTCTTCCAATACAAACCAAGCCAAGAAGCAGTTTCTTCACTTATTTGATTCAATGTCCCAAGACACTGCAGGGGTAAAGGTCAGTCATTAATAACACACACTGTTGCTACAGTAAAAATAGAAAGAGTCACCTGGGACCTGTGCCCCAGACTGGCCTACTTGAATTCTATGAAGGTGCAGGGAGATAAAGAAGTACAAAGTACCTTTTCCAACTCAGCTACATTCACTGCCATGACACAGCACATGAAAGAGGGTGCTGGGAAACAAATGAACTTTAAGTAACTGGCGAAGGAGCACCGTTTTTCCCTAGTAGCCTTAATCTTGTGTTTCTTACAATCTGCAGGAGTGCTAGCTACCCTGTGGGCATCTAGGAGGTCTCAGGTCTAGTGTGGGTGGGTGGATAAAGTTGGACACTGACCAGTTTGTGTGTGCTGAAAAGGCACCCGGCTGGAACACTGTGTTTGGCATTCGCTATGAGACTGTTGGTGCAGTGGGTTGGAAGATGTATGCATTGGCACTCTGTGGAACCAAGAGGCATGCTTAAAAGGTTATGGCAGTCTGAGTTTGGCAGCTATCTTCTAGAATGATCATGCAGAGTGAAGAGTAAAATCCAGGGTCACACCTGTGAACACGAGAAAGCAGTGCACATCTGAGACAATGCCTGTCCTTTGCAACACTCAGCCCCGAGAAAAAGAAAACAGAGCAGTCTTTTGTGTGGAAGGAGGGTACATGGTTGAGAAAGCCATGCTTAAAAACACTCAGAACTCAAGTTCTACTACCAACTTTCATAGTGGTATTTAAATTAAAACATCAACTGTAATTACAAACAGATGAAGCAATTTTCTAATACTTAAGTATGAGTATCAAGCTAAAAGCCCTGAGGTCTTTCTCACTACACAGACAAACCAGCTAGAACACATACATATCACACACACACACACACACACACACACACACACACACACACATCACATATGCATATGTTGTCTCTCTAGCATACATTCTGAAACCTTTACTGCTAAAAGTAATTTGGTATGAATGGCTACTCAGTCTCCTAGAGCATTTTTATAACAGGAACAAAGGACTACCCCATATTGTCTCTTTTCAGTAATTTGATATGGTAAAGGGCAGACAGTTCAGTTCCTCAAACGCACATAACTTTTAGTCTGTGTAGGTAGGACTCAGGATCTTAGGCTTAACTCTTTATGATCAATTAAAGAAGGTAGCTATTGGAGACATAGCTCAGTGGTTGAGGGCTCACCTAGCATGTATGGAGTTTGATTTCCCCAGGCTGAAAACAAAAGAGAGGATGGAAAGGAGGCGGCAAGGAGGCAGGCAGGAAGGAAGGGAATGGACGCATACATGGCAAATCCAAGCCACCTTCACAGGACAGATACTTTTCAATCGATCCTTCCATTTTCCTCATCACTATTAAATCAAATATTTTTCCTATCAGAGCCAAAATACAGAGACAGACTTACACATGTGTGAGTGAGTGGTATTTTACAGAGCTATACTACATTTAATATCTCCAAGAGGGCCACAGCATGCCTCAGATCTTGCTGTGAGTAATGAAGGTAGAGGAATGGTATGCTCTATTAGGTGGAGATTAAAACATAGCTTTCTTTTAGTCATCAAAGCTGTTCTGGTACACAGCACGTAAAAGTACAATAAGATCATTTCTGAATACTAAAACAAAAAGCCATCATTTTTCCTAATTAAAGGAAGACAAGAGCGGCCTCTGGCAGATGGGCACACTGAAGGTGAAATCAGAGTGCAAAGAGCCCTCCAGCACCATCACTGCTGAGTGGCTGACCAGCAGATGTCTGCGGCCCTCCACCTTCACTTAGGTAAGTGCTCTAAACTGGGAGAGTTTGGTTTTAAAGAATCAAACGTCACAACAGGAGCTGATTACAACAGCATTCTCTATCGGACACACTGGATGGCCGAGTAAGGAGCCTACAAATATTAGACACACACGGGGTTAGAAAAGCACAGGGAAATTCTTTAGCTGGAGCATTTTAAGCAGTGTCAGAACACAATTACACCATAGCTATAAAAATAGCCTTAGTATGTAGAAGTGAGCAATTCTAAGCCACTGAACGGTAGACATTCCTTAATAATCCTTTTCTCTTGGTAACAAAACAAACTGTCACTAACAGAAAAGCAAAGGTCTCCCCAAAGCCCCCCCCCTAAAATGCAAAGTATTTTGATATAAAGAACCCCTGCACTCCATTCCCCATCACAACCTTAAGGAGTTGCTACCACTTAAACATTAACCAGTGCCCGTGAATCAGCCTCTATTAAAATTAGATAGTTCTAAACATCACACACAAAAGTATTGTTTGACACAGTGCCATTTTGATGATAAACTGCAATCTATAGCTCAAATAATTCTACCTAGGGATTAACATTTTGGAGGCTGAGCCAGAGATTATGTGTGTGGATCTTGAATTTCATCATCTCCCTTTGGCACAATAGCTTATTCTTCCTTTTTTCATCTATTCTCTCACGAAGGGTCAGGGAAGCTTAGCCTTGCTGTTGCATTCATTTCATCTCTACATTAACCAGATACCTTGCAGTCTCTTTAGCTCTTATGTGTCATTTCATTGCAAATACTATCCTGAACTGAGCGACTGCTAATGAGGTTGGTACCAAATCAAAGGGTGCCATCAAGTGGTTATAATACTCTAAACAGCATTACACCAAATGACGGTTCCAGAAAGATTTTCTTCACTGTAGACAAGCTGTGCCACTCTGCTAGGAAAGAATACATTAAGGAAGGCAGGGAGGAACTACCATATTAATTTTTACTCTATTTTCTATCCTTCCAAGATTGCTTTTCTGCATATTACACTTATAAAGTACAACTTCAGAGGCATGGTTAGGATGAATACTTAGGCCAAAATACTATCAGATGATATTAACCACAATTCAAGCAGAGCAGCACTGAGAACTAAATAATTCCATTAAAATTCATGGCTAGATCAATAGCTTCCTTCTGAAAATAAGCAATAGCACATACATTTTAAAATAAACACAGCCCCTGCCTGACCCATTCTCTGGTGCACGGCTATCAAGCAGCTGTGTTACTGGACTGTTACATGTGGCCATGCCTAATGCTTCCAAGCAAGTGAAAGCCAGAAATGCTCTCTTCAATTCTGCTATAGAGTTACAGCTTAGAACCCAGGGCTCTTTGTCTTCAGAAATGTCTGTCCTCTCTTTGTTGCATTAAGTTTATTTGGAGAGGCAGAGAAAACAACTTAGAGGAGGCAGGGTTCATTTCAGCTCACAGTTCCACAGTCACCACAAGGAGTGCCTAGCAGCAGGAACTCCAGGAGGCAGAGGGAGACAGACAGTGGTCAGCTTCCCTTTGTCTTTAGATACCGTCTAAGACCCTACTATGGGTGAGTCTTCCCAGCTCAAGAGAATCCCCACAGGGCCAATAAGACGAGGAAGAGTTCCATCCCTGGGACCCAGACAGTGACAGATTGAAACTTCTCCCTCAAACAGTCCTCTGACCTGGCACAAGAGCACATGCATGCCCAGTGCTTGATGATTCTAGATCTCATACATTTATAATCGAGATTAAATATTGCACTGGTGATTAAATCTAAGGCCTCACCCCTGCTAAGCAGGTTAGTGCTCTACCACTGAGCTACAGCCCATCCCAGCCCTCTTTTTACTTTCTGTTTTGAGACACAGTTTCACTACGCCATTTCAACTAACCTTGAATTCAAATCGGCCTTCTACCTGTCATCCTCCAGCCTCAGCCTCCCAAGTAGCTGAGGTCACATGACTATGCAATGGGGTCTGGCAACGGCTTTCTATTTAGAGTCACAGTCAAAACAATCTAAGAAGGGCATGAGAGGTGGCCCAGTGGTTAGAAGCACATATTCTCTCTCTTGCAGAGGACCCAAGTTCAGTTCCCAGCACCTACATCACATGGTTTACAACCGATTGTAACTCCAACACAAGGTACCCAAAGGCCCTCCTCAGGTACTAGCCACTCACATACACACAGATCCACACAGACACACATCCATTTAAAGTAAAAAATAAATGCATCTAAAAAATCTGAACGCTAAAAACTGGTCTTTCAAAACACAAGTCCAACCATATCTCTCTGCTTACAACTTTTCCATGGCTCCCGACATCTTATTACAGTAAGAAATCAGAACCCCACAGGGCACCAGCAAAACAATATATTTTAATGGACCTGCAGGTAACTCTGATAAGTAGTCAGGTTTTGAACCCACAACCTTAAGATAAAGTTCAAGTTCATAATCAAGTTCCACCATGTTGCTCTTCAGCCATAGCTTCAGTTCCTGCTGTTCATCCAGTTTGTATATAAAGTCACAGCAATTCAGCTCTGCTCTTGTACTGGGGCTTCTCCCCTGACCCTAACCTAGACCATTTCTCTACCTGCTATCTGATAGGAGCATCTTTTAAAGGCTTTGGAATTACAGTTACATGTCACCTTCCTAAAGCCTTCCTGTGGCCTGGTGAATACAAATGCTCCTTGTCACCCTCAGCAGACCTTCCCCTGGCTCACTTCTAGCTTTACTGCAGTATTCTATTTGCTTACCCAGCTGTCTCCCTGACTGGACTGAAAACTCTTGTGGACTAGAACTTTGTCTTGTTTTCATCTCCAATGTCTAGTGAGTAAAAACATAATCAATATTATGATACCAGGTATAACAAAGTTAAAAACAAACCTCGAAACAAAACAAAACATGCACTCATTTTCTCTATGCACAAGAGCCTCTATTATAAGGCGTTTGTGCCCACTCTTCTGTTTTAAAAGAATAAAGTGTCAATGAAGCAAAATTAAACATAAGAAAACATCACAAATAAAAAGTAAGAAGGCATATACTGTTGAACATATTAACTGGAGAGGTTTGATATGAAATAAGTAACTCCTCTGCCTGCTAGAGATCTAATGAGAGTTATATATCAATTTCCTGTCATTTGACTACTTTTCTAATGTTTTCCTTATTTTTACAGAGAAAGAAAAGATACTTAAAATATTTATTTTACTAATTGGTTTATTTCTAAATTAACCCCAGAGTCAAAAAAAAAAAAAAAAATTCAAGTGTTATAAAATCAAAGCTATAATTCAGAAAGAAAAGATAAAGCAAGAAGAAAACCATATTAAGACCTTTTAGATGAAGCTGCAACAGAGCACTCCTCCTGCCTCGACCCCTTCCCTCCTCACGAGTGCTTTTAGCAGGTAAGCTTTACTTTAGTTACAGAGGTAGAATGAGTGACAGTCAGAGCCAGTCTGGTGGTGGAGTCTTTAATCCCTGCATGCGGGAAACCGAGGCACATGGATCTCTCTAAGTTTGAGGCAGTTCAATACCTGAAGCTCAGGCTACCCTGCTTCACCAAAATGATGACCTCCCAGTTCAGTAAGAGACTGAGGGAGCAATAAGGCAGAGAGCCATGGAGGAAAACACACAAATATATACACATACCAGAGGAAAAACAGTGTAGTATCTGCATATAATCTATGCACATCTTCCTGTATTAATTACTTCTAGAATACTTACAATACCTAAAATAATGTATGTGCTTTATAAGTCACAGGAATACTATATTATTTAGTGAATAGTAACTTTATTTTTATTTATTTATTTATTATTTGTTTATTTGTTTGTTTGTTTATTCATCCACTCATTTATTTATTTATTTATTTTTGGTTTTTCAAGACAGGGTTTACTCTGTGTAGCTTTGCGCCTTTCCTGGAACTCACTTTGTAGACCAGGCTGGCCTCAAACTCACAGAGATCCACCTGCCTTTGCCTCCCGAGTGCTGGGATTAAAGGCGTGCACCACCACCGCCCGGCCGTGAATAGTAACTTTAAAATGTATGTATATATTGAGTACAGAAACAATTTTCCCCCTAAAGATTTTCTATCAATGGTTGGTTGACTCCAGAAGGCCAACTACGTGTATTTAGGGTTCTTCCAAAATAATTTTTATTGTAAACTGTAGTGGAATATTATTTTAACTAGTCAAAAATGTGTTACATTTGTTTATGCTGCAGAATCTTACTGTGTAAAGGTGTGTTACTTTTGTTTATGATGTATTTGTTTAATGATGTAAAGATGTATGGCATTTGTTTCAACTTTCCTGCCTAAGGCACCTGATTAGACTAATGAAGAGCTGAATGGCCAATAGCTAGGCAGAGAAAGGATAGGCAGGGCTGGCAGGCAGAGACAATAAATTCGAGAGGGAACAAATGAAGGAGGAGGAGGAAAGAAGAGGGAGATGTCTGGGGCCAGAAGCCAGGCAGCCACTGGCACATGAGAAGCACTGAAAGTAAAATACACAGAAAGAAAGAAAAGGGAAAAGCCCAGAGGCAAAAGGTGGAAAAAGAAACAGGTTAATTTAAGTTAAAAGTGCTGGCCAGAAAAGAGCCAAAAAAAAAAAAAAAAGGAAAACAAAAAACAAAACCAAAAAGCCTAGTACAATAAACTAAGCTGATGTTAAGGCAAAGAAAATTCTTTGATTACTAAATTATTTTAGACTGGCATAACATATGTTTCATGTCACTAGGGGTAAGACATCCTATTTTAATAATTTCTAGATGCCATAATTCTGATAAAAATCAACTATTATACCTAATAAGACCACAAAACCATAATGGGGTAATAAATGTTTCTTTACACTTATGACATAGAAATATTAATTACCAACTTTCTTCAGTGGTGTAGGCACTGAGAAGCTGGCCACACTCTAGTAAATAAGCTCTCACTCAGGCACATGCAAGCATTCCTGATTATACCCACCCAAAAGTATGAGGGGACTTGCTGGGAATAAAGAGAGTTCAGTGTTAACTGGAGATGAAAATGACTAAAATTCATTATATGTATGTATGAAACTGACAGCAGAAAGTGAATTGATGGCAATGTTAGCAACAATAAATGGGAATTTAGAGAAATCAAGTTCTTTGCAAGACCAGCATAATTCCTTACCACATTCTAAATCTCATCTTTATATCCTCAGATAAGTACAGCTTATCCCTCCCAACAAAGAAGGCTCTTTACAGCAAATGGAGACATCACAGAAAACCTCATCGGATGGACCCACATCACAACTCCTGTGACCATGATAGAAAACCACAGCGGAAGGACCCACATCGCAAGAACCCACATCACAACTCCTGTGACCATGATAGAAAACCACAGCGGATGGAGCCACATCGCAAACTCCTGCAGTTATAGCTTAGGGACCCATCATGAAGGCGGGGTGGAAAGACTCAAAGAGCAGGAATACCAGGAAGTCTGTTGTGAAAAAGTCTCTCCTAGAAATGGATGCATAGCCAAGATCAGAACAATGGCAATAACAATGGATATGCTAACTTGGGAAGGAGAAAAAAATTGTGGGATCTCACTCCTAGGTGAAGAAATAGGCAACTACTGAATACTGGGAGAAGGAGAATTAGCCTCTTCCAGGAGTGAGCCCACTTACTGCTGTCCAAAACTGAGTGGTCAGCCCTGAAACCATACATACACACACATACATACACACACATACATACACACACACACACACACACACACACACACACCCCAAAACTGGACTCAGCACATTGATTTTATTATTTGGGCATATACATGCATATTATGTAACAACAGTCATCAAGAACAAGAGGCTACCAACTCTCCCACTCTCAAGGAGGGCATGGGAAAGGTTGGTGGTACAAACGAGAGGGCAGGAAGTGATGCAATTCTATTTCATTTGAAAATACATTTTTACAAAAAGGACTAACCTAGAAAAAATGAAATTTGTTTAAGTTTTGCTATTCTGGTTTGTCTTTTATAATTTACTTTATTGCTGTCTTTGAGCAAAGACTTATGCAGAAGACCTCAGCACATAAACCAGTGTTTTATGGTGGCTGGCATGGCAGAACACCGGAAAGCTGAGATATATACACCTTACTGTAAGACAAGGCATGTTTCAGTTACAGAATGCTGAGCAAATACAGAGAGGCAAGTAAAAGTAACAAACCAAAGGGGGGAAAAAAAAATCTTAAAACAAATGCTTTCTATTAAAAGTGCAATGTGCCATTAGGACCTTCCAGTAAAACAACTGTCAGTTCTGCTCTCTACTGGCTTCCGTGGGGAAGGCCTTGTGCAGACTCTTAACTCTTATGTGCTGGTCTCTCACTGCTGAGTTTCTATGAATAAACATGTAAAAATTGCTCAAATGTACAGCTGCTTTCAAACATGTCTGAGGCAGCATTAGAGGTTTGTTTGAATAGCTGACTGTCTTGTTTATCAGCTTCCTCCCTCCAGTTGGTAAAAAAATAAAATTGAAATCTACTTTGGTCACATCTATCTCTTTCATATAGAGACATTTAAATGCAGCTAGCAGGAAACAAGAATAATAAACTAAATGGTTCTCGCAATTTACAAGACACTACACTCAGCTACACTGGCTCAATAATAACCACACAAATCACATGCCATCAAGTTCACTGCAATATAAATGTTAGAGTTTAGACTATTATTTAGTTGATAGAAACAAGAAAGTAAAAGACCATGGTGTTTTTCCATAACTCCCAGAAATCTGTTTCATTTTGATCTTCAAAGAAATACAGTAAGAATCTATTAAAATATTGTACTCAAAACTGCCTCCCCTTACAGGTCACATGAAGTAAGATCCCTAAACTGCTGTGTTGATTGTGCTACTTCATATGTATTTTCCAGGTCTTTGGAGATAAGTGTCCTGCTTCCTTACTGTTAAGAGTAATTAAGAGGAAACTCTGGCAAAACCTTGGAAAATGGGGAAAGCAAGGCTCTGAGCTCAGACATGGATTTGAACCATGTGTACAAGAGGTGCAAACTTAGATTTTATTTAGATGCAAACAGATCTCATGATTCCTGTTTTCTCTTCTGCAAAATGGGCATGTGTATAATCAGAATTCACTAATGCTACTAACAAATGGTGGGCCTAGAATGGAAACTATTGAATACACCTTTTGATGCAGCCTATATAAGGACATAAGAAGGACGCCTTGGCTCTCTGCCTTGCTCTCAATGGCAAATCCACTCCTTCACTGGCATTAACAGCAACTTCTTCAGGATTCCAGCATCTGCTGAAGACCAGCTGAGACATCCAGCCTCATGGACTTAACAACTACTGGATTCTTAGACTTTCTTCTGGTAGACAGACATTGTTGGACTAGCTGGACCACAGCCTGAAAACTACTCTAATAAATCTGCCCACCAACATATATATATATATATATATATATATATATATATATATATATATATATATATATGAATATGACAGAATGATTGAATATATATTAAAATTAAACTGACATGTGAATTAATGAATTCATTATATGTATATATATATATTTTTCATTCCATCAGTTCTATTCCTCTAAAGAACCTTGACTAATACAGATCCTCAGTACCAATATACATGTCAAATGTAGCAGTGCGTACATATAACCCCAGAGCTGGCTTGGGGTGGGAGGCAGAGACAGGCAGATCCCTGAGACTCACTGGCCAGCCAGTGTGGCCAAAACAGTGAGCTCTGGATTCAGTGAAAGACCCTGTTTCAAAAGATATGATGGAGAGTGGTTAAGAAAAGATACAAGATGTCAACCTCCAAAAGTCACATGCCATATGTGTGTGTGTGTGTGTGTGTGTGTGTGTGTGTCACATGCACAGACAAAAACACACACCCTCACATACTCAGTTCTTTTCTTTCTACTCTTATTCATCCTATATGCCGTGAAAATTAGTGGATTCATAGAAATGATACAGTAATTTTTTAAATTCTTTATTATACAATTCAACTCAATGTCTATTAAGCCACTATAGCCCTAAAAAGCAACCACTGCTCACATGAAATATTCAAGAAGGTGACCTTTTGGACAAAATGCTGCTGCATGTGGGAGCTACAGTCTCGGTTTCCTCCAGACCTCTGCTCAAGCCACTCAGCCCCTCAAGTATTACCTCTAATAGAATTTCAGATACAGCACCTATCCATACACTACAACACACTCCCACAATCAAACATACTAATATTTCTGTAACAAAATGAAAAAGCATTCACTCTAAGTGAGTTAAATACAATGAATAAACCTCATCTCTAGTCCAATCAAATTTTGCCACCAAATTGAGTTTCAAAGAAAATTTTCAAATAAAGTAACTTTATATGGAGAGTTTAAATTTTGAAGTTACAGATAAAGGGTTATGAAAGTTTTATCCCCTAAGTTTGTTTATATCACTTTCAATAGAAAGCCTCCCTACCCAACCAAGAGTGGGCTCAGGACTCTCTATATAGGCACATATAGCATCTTAAACCTAATCTTAGAAGTTGCCTGTGTCTATGCCTAAATAATAGGATACCTAGAGACATCTTTTCCATTATTACAGTCTCATTACTTAGGAAGAATCTGCTACTTGTATTAATTTAATAAAAGATCATGAAATGTGTGAGCAATTATGGATACTTGTATGTTTATATAATAAACTTTATCTTTATGTGTAAGGAACAAGTACCATCATAGAGATGAATCTGCACACAATGAACTAGGATAAATTTGGAAAAATCCAACTTCAAAGCACTCACATTGTAGTAATTTAAAAACAGTGCCTTGGTGCTACAAGTTAAAGTATCCTTAAATCTGCTAGCTAGGGCATTTCACAAATTAAACTGACATGAGAATTACATGATATGGCATGCAATGCACCTCGTGGCTACCATTTTGATGATGTCCTTTTGAAATACAGATCAATATAACTCAATTCACTTCTGATGATAAGTTCCCTCTCCACATCAGGAATTTGAATGTGAGATCTGAAATGGAAACATCCTTCTAATTATTACAGCCTATAAAGCTAGCAAACAACTAACAAAAATGACAGACAAGATGGAAAATAGAAAGCCAGAAGACAGAGTGGGAAATGGAAACACTGATCACACAGTTCTGAGTTTCAGTTAGGAGAAAGAAGATCTGGAGTGATGCTGGGCTCACCATGGAAAACAATAATGTGGTATATGCTGTAAAAATCTAGACACAAGGACTTGGAAAATCTCTACCACAAAGAAATGATGTTTGCGTAGATCTATTTAATCTCATTTAAACATTACATAATGTATGCATGTATCAAAACATCATGTTACCTGATTAATATGTACAGTCTTTAGGTTTTATATACATGAAAAATAAAGTTAAAAAGATGGAACACTAAGCAAACAGATGGAGGTACACAGAATCTTAGGGTTCCTACTCACACAAAGTATGGACAAGCATTCATAACAAACATTCTAAGTAACTTTAAAGCTAAAAAACTGTTTAAATTCGATCCTCAGTTCCAAAAATAAAAAGTAAAAATAAAAATAAATAAATAATAATAATAACATCTTTAAGAAGTAGGGGGGGAGGGCGCTCAATGAGTAAGTGATTGCTTCTCAAGCTGGAAGCCAGGTGTTTGGCTGGTGGCCCATGTATCATCCCAGTCTTTGCAAAGCAAGCTAGCTACCTCAACTAGACAAACTGGCAAGCTCTGGTTCCAAATGAAAGACTCTGTGCCTCAACAGATAAGGTGGACAATGACAGAAGATAATACCTGGCATCAACTCCTCTTCCACATGCATGAGCACACATGTGACTAAACACACACACACACACACACACACACACACACACACACACACACACGAGAAAAAAACCTGTGGGTGGAGGGAATGCATGTATGGGCTTTGTCTGAAGTTTAACCAGAACAAGAGTAGGCAGGCTCACAAAGCTCCATACAATTCCCAGACATGCTTTCCCTAATCTACCTGCAGTGACCCATCATACCATCACATACAACATAAAGCTGGCATCATTAAAAGACCAAGAAAGCCTGTGTCAACCATGATTTCTACTCTAAATGCAGAAATTCTACATTGAGATAGTTAAAGAGGAAGCTCTGCTGCTTCTAATACAAGCATTGTTCCCTATGGAGAAGTAAGAAGAACAGCCCCACGCCAACTCCCCAGCCAGCTCAGTGGTGTTAGATCATTTCTCAAGATTCAAAATGGCCAGCTTTGAACCTTCAGTCTAATAGGCCAGAGAGCAAATAATGGGATGATATGTTCACAACAGCGACCCAAATTTACTTACATACAGAGGTATGCCAACAAGCTGGAACTTAAGCTGAAGGTGTTCCAGCAGCAGATGGAGAAGCTAGTGTCTGAGATTTACTTTTCATAATTTAGTAGAGCAACAAAAAGGGAGGGAAGTGAGACAGCTGAGTTGGGACGGGGTTTCTTAAACATTTTGTTTTCCATTTTCCCCTTTTCTCCAAGAAAAATTTTACATGACCCCAGGAATGTAGATAAAACTAGGTATACAATCAAACATTTACTGGAAAAAAAAATAAAAATTTCTTTTAAAAACACTTTGATATACATTTAATTCTACCATGTATTAAAGAAGAAAGCAAATTTAAATACTAAAGTGACTGATATGTCTATTTGCCCTTAAAATAAAAATTAACTCGGCCAAATGTTTTATACTGCAGGATGTAAAGCATCTTCAACATTTTTCAAAGTTGATAAGATATTTTGGTTTATAATTGCTAATGCTGAGAACATGACTTCACACAAATATGCAGTGCAAAAAGACAAAAGTATGTACAGAGTCATCTCAGAAATTGTTGGAAATTATTGGGAGCAGACTTCCAAGGCAAAATTCATTGAATTTTTTTTTAAATAAAACTCAGGCAGAAACTCAAACAATTGTTGTTTAAAATAAAATATCCTAGCACCAAACAATCCAAAGATATACTAATCTGACATTTCACACTAAGGAACAATGTTAGAAAAATATGTTTCCTGTAATTATGCTATTATGCTTCAATAGAAGCAGTGAACTTTGTAACACAGACAAAACACTGCAATTCATGACACAGAATAGTCTTGAAGCTGAGCCAAGGTGTTCTGGACAGCATTAGATAGCATAGTGTGGTGTGATGGCATGCAGGGCAATGTGTGTGTTCAGAACCAAGGCTGCAGTAAAGCCATAATTAATATCCATTCAATCCATTTAAAAAAGCTTCAGGAGGTATATCAAGTAAACTGAAATTTAAAAAAAAAAAAAAAAAGGCACTAAGAAACCAAACTGTTCATCTCACTGGTTACAGCGGCAAGAAAACACTTCCTGATCCCCCACTGATGTCCAAAGTGAACACAGAACAATTAACTTGCTTAATTACTCTCCTACTATTCATTTCAATGGGTGGATAATTTTAAAAGAGTAGATGTCTGTTGATCACAAATGAGGGAGCTCAGTTTCTCTCCATTGCTTTTGTTTTCTACCAACTCTGCCCCTCTGAGCGCCTGCCCTTTCTCTGCTGAATCTTCTTCCCTGTTTAGAATGCCTTTTGCCTAACTTTTTTTTTTTTCCTAAAAAGCTGAACTCTGTAGCCACTCACTCCAGGAATTTTCCCTGGCTTCTCCCTTCTTTATTGTTCTGTAACACCTTGTGGTATCTTCTCGCAATTCCCTATCTAGACCCCCTCATTAGTAAGCTTGAGAACAAGCTATCCAGTGTCATCAAGTACAAGTCTTTCCCAATTTAAAACTGACATTTTATATCACTAAGAAAGAAAATAATCACTCCAGCTGTATCTGGGAGATACTGTAGATACATGACAGTCTCAATTTCATAGAAAAAAAGTATGAGGGAAAAACATGAACCTCACTATTGGTAAACATGTGCATGTCCTAATTGACTGTATATTATTCACAAAACGTCTGGTGAATAGGAAGTGTACATTAAATGAATGAATTCAATCTACATTGGTTTATCAATATACTTTTTTCAGTTCTCTCAAAAACCAGTGACTCAAAAGAATAAAAACACTTAGTTATTTAAAACTAAAACTCATATGTACAAATACATTAGCTGTGGATTTAGCTGGGTAATCTGTAATATAAACAAGTATCCAAACATAACTGTAGTGATTTCACACTTTTTAAAAAGTCCCATGACAAAATATTAACTGTAGATTAACAATGGAAACACTGAATTGCACTAGGAATCCTTTATTACACTAAGAACAGATAGATGAATTGCAAATAATCCAAAATAAAGACAATTCAAACTCACGTTTTGAAGTATATCCATGTCTTACATCGTGAATGGTCTCACACACACCGGTACAGTGGTGGGTGCTCATGTGTTCTTAGCACACTTACTTTAGAAGCCACTTCTTAATTTGTAAAGAGATGTTGCAACCAAAAGGTAAAAAATTTCAATGAAACAAGAATATTTTGAGATATTTACAAGATTCTTTGTTGAATTTTTAGGTTAAAGGTGAGGCTTGAAAGTTATGGAAAGCATAAGTAGAAAAATTAAAATTTGAAATTACTAATTTAGAGACCTAGTTCTTTTTTCAATCTCTCTAGAAAAGAAAGTTATAAAAAAAAATTGTACCTTCATAGCAGGCTACATGCTTTTTTTTCTAGTCCTCAATAACCTACAAAGTAGATATCAACCCTATCATTTTATATATGAATATGCAGACACTATAAAAGATTAAATCAAAGCTGGGTGTGGTGGTGCACATCTTTAATCCCAGCACTCAGGAGGCAGAGGTAAGCGGATCTCGTGAGTTTGAGGCTAGCCTGGGCTACAGAGTGAGTTCCAAGACAGCCAAGGCTAGACAGAGAAACCCTGTCTCGAAACAACAACAACAATAAGATGAAATCATTTGTCCCACCACACAGCTTGTCAGTGGTAGACTGGCCCATAAAGCTTTGGTTTGTGTATAAGTAGCTTTCCACTCTCAAGAAAACTCAGACAGGCCAAATTGGGAAAATTTTGTGACCAGAAATAAAAATTAATCTCAATTTACATATAAAAGGCTTACCTCAAGGAAAATTAATTTCACAATGTCTCATAGCAGCCAAGTAATTAGTCCAAATAACTTTTGAATCTAATACAAATATAAAAGACTACCTTTATTAATCTAATAAATAGATTTCCTCACAGATTGATTGCTAAAGATGTCCAATTAAAAACTCCTCTGTGATTCTACAATCTCTACTGATTTTAGTGTGTATGCACAGAAGTGTGAGTGGTGTACACACGTATGCATGCATGTGGCGGCCAGGTCAACAAGCGCCTTCCTCGGTCATTCTCTCCCTTTTTTCCTGAGATAGGTCCCTCGTTGAAATCAGGGCTCATCAATTAGGCCAGGCAGACTGTCCAGAGACCTCTGGAGAGCTGCTTGTCTCTACCTACCCAGCACCAGGCACATGCTGCCCACCCGACTTTTAACACTGCTGCTGGGGATCCCAGTTTGGGTCCCAGAGCCTGGTGTTCATAAGGTGAGCGCGTTACCAATGAACTGCCTACCACTCCCACCCTCAGCTACCTTTCACTTTTGTCACCGAACTAGGCACTAAGGAAAAGGCCGTGGAGAAAAATGAGACTGAATTAAACCCTAACTTGTTAAGCATATACCTTTTAGCAGGTTCTTCAACCTCTCCGTGCATCAGTAATTTTTTAGAGTTACATAACTGATGTTATGGCTCAAATGGACTTAATCGATATCTACAGAACATTCCATATGGACAAAAAAGAATATACCTTCTTCTCAGCACCCCATGGAACCTTCTCTGAAATCGACCACATACTTGGCCACAAAGCAAATCTCAACAGATACAAAACAATTGGAATAACCTCCTGTGTTCTATCAGACCACCATGGTTTAAAGTTAGAGTTCAACAACAGAAAAAACTACAGAAATCCTACAATCTCATGGGAACTGAAGAATGCTCAACTGAATCATCAATGGGTTAAGGAAGAAATAAAGAAAGAAACTAAAGACTTCCTAGAGATCAATGAAAATGAATACACCACATACCCAAACTTATGGAACACTGAAAGCAGTGCTAAGAGGGAAATTCATAGCACTGAATGCCCACATAAAGAAGCTGGAGAAATCCCATGCTAGTGACTTAACAGCACACCTGAAAGCCCTTGAACAGGAAGAAGCAAAGTCTCCCAGGAGGAACAGACGCCAGGAAATTATCACATTGAGAGCTGAAATCAATAAAATAGAAATAAAGAGAACAATACAAAGGATTAATGAAACAAAGAGTTGGTTCTTTGAGAAGATCAACAAGATAGACAAGCTGTTATCCAAACTAACCAAAAGACAGAGAGAGAGCATCCAAATTAACAAAATCAGACATGAAAAGGGGGACATAACAACAGACAATAAGGAAATCCAGAGAATCATCAGGTCATACTTCAAAAACCTCTACTCCACAAAGCTGGAAAATCTAAAAGAAATGGATAATTTTCTGGATAGGTACCACATACCTAAGTTAAATCAAGACCAGATAAATGATTTAAATAGTCCAATAACCCCTAAGGAAATAGAATCAGTCATTAAAAGTCTCCCAACCAAAAAAAGCCCAGGACCAGATGGTTTCAGTGAAGAATTCTACCAGATCTTCAAAGAAGACTTAATACCAACACTCTTTAAATTGTTCCACACAGAAGCAGAAGGAATATTACCAAACTCCTTCTATGAGGCTACAATTACCCTGATTCCTAAACCGAACAAAGATGCAACAAAGAAAGAGAACTACAGACCGATCTCCCTCATGAACACTGATGCAAAAATATTCAATAAAATTCTGGCGAACAGACTCCAAGAACACATCAAAACAATTATCCACCATGATCAAGTAGGCTTCATCCCAGGGATGCTAGGGTGGTTCAACATATGAAAGTCCGTCAATGTAATACACCATATAAACAAACTCAAAGAAAAAAACCACATGATCATCTCACTAGATGCTGAAAAGGCATTTGACAAAATCCAACACCCCTTCATGATAAAGGTCTTGGAGCGATCAGGAATACAGGGAACATACCTAAACATAATAAAGGCAATCTAAAGCAAGCCAACAGCCAACATCAAATTAAATGGAGAGAAACTCAAAGCACTACCACTAAAATCAGGAACAAGGCAAGGCTGTCCCCTCTCCCCCTACTTATTCAATATAGTACTTGTAGTTCTAGCCAAAGCTATAAGACAACATAAGGAGATTAAGGGGATACAAACTGGAAAGGAAGAAGTCAAGATTTCCCTATTTGCAGATGACATGATGGTATACATGAGTGACCCCAAAAATTCAACCAAGGAAATGATACAGCTAATAAAAAATTCAACCGAGTTACATGTCTGATTCACAGTTTATTGCCATGAGAAATGAGGTGTGTACAAAGCATTCCACACAGCATTTGGTACAGTGTAAGTACACAATAGACTTTTAAGATTGATAGATTTGAGACTTCTTTGTCTTATTGGGATATTTAGTATCTAGTAAAAGTTTACTCTGACAGCCAGGAATGGTGGCCTTCCTATGCAGGAAGATGAGAACAGGATTGCCATGAGTCCAACAGTGGACCAAGATACAGACTAACAAACTGTTTCAAAAACTTGAAAGCAACAACAACAACAAGAGAGAAACTGCTCTCGCTGTTGCTACTCTGAGACCTTTCAAAGCCAATTCCAAATGCCTTGAAATTCAAGGAATTTTTAGTTTCTTTTTCTGATATAACCTTTCAGAATCAAGAAAATGTATTAACTGACTTGCAAACAAAATCCATATTTTAGAAGAGAATTTAGTACTTTCCTTCACTACATCTTTTATATGGAATGTTGACGCAATTTAAGGTGTAAGCTTGTACGTTATACTGTAGCATGCTTCTCAATAACTTACTATAGTATAGGAGTAGCATTTTCTCCAGTCGAGTCAATTCTACCACTCACCACTAAGGGGAGCTGTAACTCAGGAAAAGATTTATACAGCCTTGCTACATTTTCCCACCATCTTACAAAACTTATTTTATCAGCTTTCTTATTAAAATACACTTTAATTAATTGATAAGAGTACTCCAGTTCTTTTTGGAGACCTCTAAAGACTCATTAACATACTGTCTATTTATGTGTAACATCTGTTTCTTCTGATGACACCGGGCCTCACTAAGTTTTATTCTTTCCCTCCACTTTAGAGGAGTGAATGGTTGAGAAAGATATCTTCTACCTGATTTATAGGCCACTTTAGTTCCAGGCCTGGACCGTGCAATGCACTACATGCTCCATGAATGCTTACTGCTCGACAGTGGATGAATCCTGGTTCATGTGTTAATTTCAATGCTTAAAAAAAAAATCTCATTAGCAAATGTATTGACTTTGGTTTAAAAGAAAATGTCTAAGATCAGGCATTTAATCTCCTAGTTGGTTATGCTGACAGAGCCCGTGAGATGGGCTTGGTTAATACATGTTTACAGTAGAATCCCTCTAAAATGATCTCGAAGAGAGAGCTGGACAATTGAAAGGAAGAAATACTAGTAATGAAAAACTGTGTTCAATACCTATGAATGGATTTCATTCATGGTTTCTTTAGTTTTGTTAACTTTTTGTTTCTAAACATAACCAACACCCACAATGTAACATTAGTGAATTTTAACTTACTTTAAATTAAACAAGGACAACAGAGATATATTATGAATCCAAAATCCTTCTCAATTTAAATTCTTTCTCAATCTCTTATGGGTGTATGTAGCATTTGACTCCAAATTTGACTGTCATTTTTAACTCACTTTTTTTTTTTTCAAGACAAAGTGTCCCTGTGTAGCCCTGGCTGCCCTGGGACTGGCTCTGTAGACCAGGCTGGCCTCCAACTGCCTCTGTCTCCTGATTAAAGCCTTACACACCACCAGGCTTTAACTCAGCTTTATAAATTCTTGCTAAAGTATAATATCACATACCATTTCACTGTCTATGAAGTGCCTAGTTATATAACTACACTAACAGACCAACAGCATCTAAGGCCTTAGAGAGGTTCAAAAACTCATTTACAAAAGTAGAACTGAGTAGGAGTGTGTCAGAAACCAGCCTACCAATCACACTGGCACAGGCACACTTCAAAAACAGTGGTTTTATCCAGGTAATGGTGACAGACGCCTTTAATCCCAGCACTCAGGAGGGAGAGGTCGGCATATGAGTTCAAGGCCAGCCTGGTCTACAGAGAATGTTATTGGACAGCCAGGGCTGTTACACAGAAAAACCCTGTTTTTGAAATGAAACCAAACAAACAGTTAAAAGACGCTGGAAAATAAGATGACCCACGTAAATGAGGTAGCCATTGCCCAAAAGAGGTCACCTGTGACAGTGTGGTGTTCCTATCTTACTGCCATTTCCTTCAATATGGCTATAGGATGCCACCAATGTAATTCTTCTTTTAAGACGGAACTTCAGTAGGACCTGAATGGTTCACTGGTTTAACTTTAATCATTGATCTGCTGACTCCTTCAATAGTGATGCATTGGGAAGCTATTTTGCCACAATAAAATAATGACATAGTGGCTACAGAGGTAAGCAGAATAAAGGGTTTCTTGTGTTAGAGTTACTTAGCCAACAAGTGTCCCTGTTAGTGTTTCATAAAATGGACCTGGACTTTCCAGAGCCTGTGAAAAGAGTTAACACACTTGGATAGAGTTAAAACATCTGCACAGTTGAAGAAGAAAAAGAAAACAATTCTCAAAATCTACTTAAAGGCATCTCGAAAACTGAATCAGAAGATCTGCTTAATTCTAATCCATCTTGCCAGTGAGTACACACAGCACTTGCCCTGTTTCGCTCCAGGTTTGGTTTGACACAACATTCCTTGGCATTAGGTGGTTCATAATTTATGATGGTTGTCCTCCTTTAGAATAGTTAAAATAGGACATCCTTGGGCTCGCAAGATGGTTCAGCAGATAAAGTGTCTGCTGCTCCAGCATAGACTGTGGTTCTGACCTGCAGCACCCAAGTGAATGCGCACATAGAATCTCAGCACTCAGAAGCAGAGGCAGAGCTTCTGAGCAAGCTGGCTACAGAGACTAGCTCAATCTGTGAACTCTAAGTTCAAGTGAGAGACCCTGACTCAAAATATAACATAGGGAGTAGTTGAAGACACCCAACACCAACCTCTGGTCTACACACACACACACACACACACACACACACACACACACACCCATACATGTGCACATGAATCGAAATACACACATGCACCCACACACATGACCATGCAGACACAAACATGCACACAAAATAGTGTATTCTCATGAAGTAATGGATTAAAAATGTTTCAGTCACAATGTATCTCATTTATGCTCTTTCTTAAGCATTAAGAGTACAGCAATTTCACAAGACTTCTAAAGTCTAGTAACTGTGTATCTGCTAATGTACACACAATTGACCCTTTTCCCTTTAATCTTTTATAGTAGTAAAAATAGATCAAAACTCATAATTGGTTTTGTGTGTGTGTGTGTGTGTGTGTGTGTGTGTGTGTGTACTTGAGCCTGTGTTTCAGAAACTGCTTCTCTAATTCTTTGTGTATATGCATATCCATATGTGTACATGTGTGTGTGTACATGTGTGTGTGTTCGTGCATGTGTGTGGAAACTGTTTTTCTAATTGTGCCTGTGTGTGTTTTAGAAACAGCTTTTCTAATTCTGTGTGTGTGTATCTATGCTTACTGTAGAGTATGCACGTGAACAGAAAGAGGCAAGCACACCTGTGAACAGGCATAGTGGCAGGAGAGGTGCCAGGAAGCTCCCTCTGCCACTGTCAGCCTGTTTTTTTGTGGCAGAGTCTCTCCCTGAATCTGCTTTTCCATTTATCTTTTCAGCTTGGCTGGCAGCAAACAACCCCAGCGTCCTCCTGCCTCTGACCCCTACCTAGAGCTGGCACTGCAGATGCTATGCAGGCCTCACCCTTCTTGTCCATGGGTGATGGGATCTGAACTCAGGACCTCACAATGCACAGTAAGTGCTCTCAACCAGTGAGACACCTTTCCAGCCCCTCACAACCATCTTTTCACAAACAAGAACTAAACGAAATGCTGCTATAAAGACAGGTAAAGCCAACAAAATACAGTCCTAACAAGTTTACTTTTAATTGTTATTTTCTATCATGGCATTCCTAGTCAGCATTGTTGCTGATGCCATCCTCTTTACTGAAGGCTGGCACCCACCTCCTGTACTTGTCCATTTTTGTTTTTCTCAAGTTCTCTTATCAAATATCTAGAGTTCATCTTTGTTTCTACCGCTGGTATTAGAAATCAGAACCTCAGGTCTTCTTCCACATGATGTAAAGAGCTCCAGCACTTAGCTATGCTTAGACCTTGCTCTTCTTAGTATGCAGCTCAGGCTGGCCGTGTGCTTGCTATGAAGCCAAGGCTGACTTCAAACTTGGTCCTTCTACCTCACCTCCAGGTGCTGGGGTTCCATTAGACTGCTGCTCTGTTGTGGGCACTCACCCTGGCCCTCCACATACCAGGTAATGCCCCACTTGGCCCACATCCCCAGCCCTCCATTAAGTTTTGACTGTAAAAGAGCTTAAAAGACAGACATTATTTTCTTTAATATTCATAACTAAGAAATTATGTTTTGGCTACAAGCAGACCACTATTTCTCTTTAAATGAGAATCTGGTTTATAGCACAACTCAGTTTTTTTTTCTCTTATTCCCCAATCTGGCATGGGAACTACTACAGAAACAGGCAAGGGGTGGCAACGGCAAGAATCATGCTCAATAATTCATAGAAAGGAATGTGCAACAACACCCAAACCCACTTAACACAGCATAAGTAAACACTCAATTGTCCTTGTTTTAACGTTACTGATTTAAAGGCGCTACCCTAAAGTCAGGGACAGGGGAACACACCTGTAGACCCAGGTACTTAGGGAGAATGACACAAGAGGGTTACGTGCCTAGAACTCCAGCACAGCATGGTCCACGCAGCAAGACTCCATCTCAAAATCAAGGGGCAAGGGAAACAGCTTGAGTGTGGGAACTTGAGTTTGACCCTCAAACCCACACAAAGTGACAGTGCAGGGAGTACAGAGAAGCAGGTACTTGGGACTCTCTGGCCAGCCAGCCTGGCTGTTTGGTTAACTTGAGGCCAGAAAGAGACCATGTCTCAAGAACAAGATGGACAGCATCTGAGGAACAACATGGGCATTGTCCTCTGTACTCAACATGCATTGACACACATGCACACATGCATCATCACCCATATGAGCACACATGCACACACGTACAACACCCTAAATAATTCCTTCAAGTATTCCATTTGTTATGAATTTGAAAACCTGGAGTATAATCTATAGAAGCTAAATTTCAAATAGTTTATAAAAATATTCCCATGCAGGTCAGCAAAATGGCTCAGTGTTAAAGACACTCTCTGAACCACATCACCAGGGTCTATTTTTCACAATGATGTATTTACATAGTAAAATAGTTAATCTATATCTTATGAGATACATGATTTAATTAGTTTGTGACTCTAACATATTTGGAGAGATGGAAAGCTAGCAACACTTTTTTGTTCATTTCTTCCCATGTTCACTCCCTCCCCTGACTGATTTCTAGAAATTTCAGCTATTTTGATAACAGGCAAGTGGGCAAAATATGTTTCTGGACTTAGACATATTTTACATTAAAAGGTTACAAACAATCATTTTTGAGAAATACATATCCTAATATAGAAAGAAAATCTAATACATATCTTTATTTTGCATTCCATTTAAAGTTTACCATTTTAAGATTTAGTTTGTACCTCTGTTAATCTTTAAAATACCTTTTGCAGTCAAATCTAGTAATGTCATAGAGTTTTCTTTAAAAAAAAAAAAACTTGAGCCTTTTGGTAATTATTTTATAACCTGATTTTCAGAAATGTGGAACTATTGCTTCTTTATCCTAAGACTCAACAGTAAGAACACCTTCCTACAAATCCATAGGAATCCAAAGCTAAGTATGGATCCTGTAGAAATAGAAAACTGGTTTTAACACACTTTTACTATTAAACCATTTGAATGTAACTTACTAAGTCCGCAGCACATCAAGTTTCACATGTACTGGTGAGACATGAGCAACAGAAAACAGAAGGTCATCCACTGGGAGCTCTCCATTGGAAACAAGCACGTTAGCTTTCAAGTCTAACTTAAACAAGTCTCGGCTGGTTTTGTTTTTCTTCCCAGTATAATGTATGCTCAAATCTATCCCTACAAAAACGCCAGCATTGCTGACGTGCATGAGACATGAGCATGCTGTCAGTGCTCTGTACCAGCCATCAGAACTCCCCAGCTGTGTTTGTAGCTGGTACCTGAGTTTTCTCACACACTTCCCAACACTCTAAACCAAGAAATGGACCACGTGACTGCTGGGAAACGCTCAAGTTCCCTTTTAACACTGAGATACAAAGCCAGGCACAGAGGAAGGAACATGGTACAAAAAGTGTCATAAGCAGTTATGTCTTGGAGTTCTGAGGATAATGACAATAACACCAAAATCCGTAATCCTCCCAACAACTCACAAACTTTCCAGCTGGAGTTCAGAAACTTGCCCCTGAGCAGAGGGCCTGTAACTGGGACAACCAGGGCTTCAAACTAAGTCTACCTTTGTGTGCACACACGTGTGTGTGTGTGTGTGTCTGTCTGTCTGTCTGTGTGTGTCTGTCTGTCTGTGTGTGTGTGTCTGTCTGTCTGTCTGTGTGTGTGTGTCTGTCTGTGTGTGGTTCATTCAAAGAGCATCAAGTCCTAGATGTTATATCAAGAGCTAGAGTGATAGGCATTTGTTACAACACCTGATGGGCAAACCCAACTCCAGTCTTCTGAGAGAACAGCAAGTACTTTTAACCAATAAACCATCTCTCCAGCCTCAAGAGGCCTAGACTCTTAATCATTATATTGTCATTGCCTATTTTCTCTAGTCCCTAGTTAGGAAGCATTTATTTAATACCACTGTATACCTGCTAGCCCCTTGGGACTCTGTTATAGAATATTATTTTAAGGGGTGTTACTTTTGTTCATGTTGCATTTGTTTAACTCTGTGAAGCTGTGTTACTGTGCCTGTCTAAAACACCTGATGGTCTAATAAAGAGCTGAACAGTCAATAGTGAGGCAGGAGGAAGGATAGGCAGGGCTGGCAGCAGAGAGAATATATAGAAGGAGAAATCTAGGAAGAGAAAAGAGAAGAGATAGCCAGAGGAAGAGGAGGACTCCAGGGGCCAGCCACCCAGCTACACAACAGAGTAAGATTTACAAAAGTAAGAGTACAGGAAAAGCCCAGAGGCAAAAGGTAGAAAGCATAATTTAAGTCAAGAAAAGCTGGTTACAAATAAGCCAAGGTAAAGCCAGACATTTATAATTAATAATAAGCCTCCACGTGTGTATTTATTTGGGAGCTGGGTGGTGGGCCACCCAAATAACAGAATTCCATAATATGAACGCATTTACTATATAAGAAATACCATGCTAGATGCTTAAGAGATTAAAAAAAAAAAAAAAGATAAGTATGGATCCTGTTTTCCTACCCATTCTGTTAGCCTGTGTGTGTTTATGGGTGAATTAAGTCCATTGATATTAACAGATATTAATGATCAGTGATTGTTAATTCTTGTTACTTTTGGTTTTGTTCGTGGTGGCAGTGTGTGTGTGTTTCCCTTCTTTGGGATTTGCTGGTGTGAGGCTTTCTATTGCCTGAACTGAGATGGTCAAGCTGGGGGAGGACAAAGAGGGAGAGCAAAGAAAGAGGTATCTTGACAGAGGGAGCCATTAGAGGGTTAGGGAGGAACCTGGTACTACAGAAGTCTCCAGGAACCCACAAGGATGACCCCAGCCAAGACTCCTAGCAATGGTGGAGAGGGTGCCTGAACTAGCCTTACCCTGTAATCAGATTGGTGACTACCCTAATTATCTTCATAGAACCTTCATCCAGTAACTGATGGAAACACATACAGTGATCCACAGCCAAGCACTTGGCCAAGCTCCTGGAGATCAGATGAAGAGGGATTATATGATTAAGGTGGGTTAAGATCATAATAAGGAAAACCACAGAGACAGCGGACCCAAGCTAGTGGGAGCTCACAGACTCTGGACTGACAGTTGGGGAACCTGCATGGGACTGAACTAGGCCCTCTGAATGTGGGTAACAGTTGTGTGGCTTGATCTGTTTGTGGGGCCCCTGGCAGAGGGACCAGGACTTATCCCAGGTGCATGAACTGGCTTTTTAGAGCCCATTCCCTGTGGTGGGATGCCTTGTTCAGCCTTGATTCGGGAGGAGGGGCTTAGTCTTGCCCCAACTTGGTATGCCAGCCTTGGCTGACTGCCCAAGGGAGGCCTGACGCCCTATGGATAGAGGGGAGGGATGTAGCGGGGAGGAGGTGAACGGGAGGGAAGGGGAACTGTGGTTGGCATGCAAAATGAAAAAGAATTTTTAAATAAAATGTAAAAAAAAAAAAAAAAAAGATAAGTAAATGACTTTGCCCTCAGGTCCCAAACAGAATACAGATAGTGTGTGTGTGTGTGTGTGTGTGTGTGTGTGTGTGTGTGTGTGTGTGTATAGTTTGTCATTAAAGACTTTTACAGTTCTATCATAAGTATTTTATAATCAATTATTATTGATAAGAACTTCTAAAACCTACAAATTCCCTAGGAAGTTTTCATAAAGTAACAGTTCTCCCATCATCAAACTGCTCATGTACTTTAATAACATAGTGAAGTAAAAGAGCATTGAGTATGTGTCATTAACTTACATTCTCAATGACAAATGTCCACTCTTTGTCTTCAAATTCTTCTGCATGAGGATCCTGCAACAAAAGCAAATTATGAGAAGTAAAAAAAACACTTGTCTTTAGTTCAATTAATACAATCAAGAAAATACAAATAAGCTTGTTTGTAGTTTTGCTAACTTCTTAAAAGGAAGGAGAACAATAACCTTTTTAAAGAAAACTATCTGAGTAACTTCTCTAAAAAAAATCATTATTTTATATTAAGAAATTCTTTTCCTTTTGTTGACACATCTCTTCCAGCACCACATCTACGACAAGACACAGACACATGATCACAGGCAGACAACTCTGTGAGTCAACTAGTATTTCGTTGACATACCAAATGTTCACAGAAAGTTCTTCTCTTACCTTTACAACTCTTGTATTTGAAACTAAACGCCTCCCTGAAGCCAGTGTTCTGATACAGAGATTATGTGAGGCCCTGGAATTTCCAAGTATTCCGAGGGATTTCATAATCAGACAAGAGAGCCAATCAGCATGAGCTGTTGACAATCCTCTTCCCACTTCTGTCAAGAGAAGAGCTGAGGAGTCCAGGGTTGAGGGAGCCTGCTAACCCAGAACAATACTGTCTGTTCAGGTGACAAATACTGACTGAGGCTACAGAAGCAGGCGAGGGGTTCATGCATACTTGTTCGCGCATTTAAAGACACAGACCATACTCTACTATGAGTAAGTGTATAATAAATTAAATAAAAGACCGAACTGGAGATCAGAAAACAACACATTTCCTCTTGCAAAAATGAAGAGGAAAGTTTCACAAGAGACAAAATATCCAAATTCAGCAGAACTATATGATATCTACTAATTAGAAGTAAAGGCAATAGAGTATAAGACACAGAGAACGAGGGAGAGCATTCACCATCCTCTGCTTCCTGACAGCGGATGTTCCTGCCACAGGCCTTCCCCACCACGATGCACTTCTCCTTCAAGTTGGGATGTTAAGGTAGATTATCATAGCAAAAGGGAAGTAATTAAGACATGGGGCAAGAAAAATAGCAATATTGTAACTTTTAAGTTCTAAATTCTTCATATAGGAATTGGCATTCTTTCAAATCCATTTCAAAGTAATCAAAAATTTTACAAAGAAAAAATAATTCAATAACTTTATAAAGAGAAAGAAAATAGTGGGCTCATAATGCATTTATATTCAATGTATTCAAATTCAAGTCTACGTGTAAGGGGTAGGGTAGGTGTGGAGATAGCCATAGTTTGAGGCTATTTCAGTAGAGCAGACTAAAATAGGCACACCCACATAGAGATGGACTCTGGTATCTCTGTACAGGGTCTCAGGCTCCACCTGCTCCTCACAGAAAAGCATCTTATTCTTAAGCAGCCCCACTTTATTATCAAAATCTTCTGTTGCTATGGTGTAGTGGGCAGTTGTTCCAGCTTTGACCTGGAAGTAGTACCCCTATTGAGGTTTCTGGTAACTGCCACACCTACCTACGACCTGCCCCTAGGGCAGGCCAAGACAGAAGCCCTTAAGACCCAAGATCCAGATGTGCCAGCTCTCTTGGTCCCTTGTGCTCCTAGGTGCTGGATGGTAGACTGAGAAGAGTTCTTATACCACTGGACTGCACCTCACCTCTTCTGGATCCTGTAACCAATCCCTTTACCCCAAAATAAACCTCCTTTTTAACTATGTGGAGTTGCCTTAATAAATCCCCCATTATCTGGCACTCATGTGGGGCAAACTCCAAACTCCGCCCTCAGCCTCCTCTGTGGCTGCTGTGGCACACTTTCCACATTTCCCTGTTTTCTTCCTTGCCTCTTTTAAAATTCCTGCCCCTCCTGGGGACCAAGCGCTTACCTGTTCAGCTCATAACCACTTGGTGGCTAAAGCAGACATTGCCCCCAGCTGGCTCCCCAAGGGTATCTGCTCCTGCAGCTGCAGAGGCACTGAGAGGGTCTTGGAGTCACAGCTGCCAGCCATCATCCTTGCTGCCTGGAGCTCTCTATACACTGAGCTCAGGCCACTCAAGCCATGAAAGCCAAGCCAGGCCCTGAAGCTCCAGGAAGTCACAGGAAGATCTGCCACCTTGCTGCTGCATCTCACAGCTCCTCCACACATGCACACAGGACACTCTGTTCCCACCTGCAGCTGCCACCAACCAAAGCCTTCAGCTGGTGTACAATGACACCTGCTAACCAAAAAACACTACTACACCCCCCCCAAAAAAAAACCATCACGAGGACAGTAGGATAAGCAAGCCAGTGTTTTACTTCAGGTAAGAGTACTTAATAATTTTACACCCTGAAACAGACTAACAAATTTTGAGTAATTCTTACAATATGGCTGAAAAATTACTTCACAAGAATTTACAAACTTTTTTGCCTGTACGATAAATGGCATTTTCCTGGAAAGATATGACCTTCCTAAGGCCTATGTGGCCTGTACCATTTTGGCATTTACCATAATTCACACAGCATTCAAATACTGGTTTAATAATAATAACAAAGATGAGTCATTATTGGAACTGATACAGACTTTAAAAGATAGCAATGAAGGCTTACACAAAAGATTCTTTCTCTGGAATCTGCTAACCATGATTTAATCTGCTAACACAAGATAGTAATAAAGATTTACAAAACAGGCTTCTTGGTTTGGAAACTGTTAACTTAATACAAGAACTTCATTCCATTAATAATAAATGTATAACCAGATTTGATTTTATTGATAGTAAATATGAATACTTAGTGGATAGAACAATAACTCACCAGGGTGAAGTTGTCACTATTCAGACACTTTATAAGGAAGAAAGATTATCATTAACTGATAAAATAAGGTCCATGGAATCATATGTTTCAGAAGAACATAAAAAGTTGCATGATTCCATGAGAAATCTGGAATCCCTTGCAATAGAGGAAGTTTACTCCCTAGACCCTAGGTGCTCATTTGCAAGCCCTGGAAATAACTCTCAGTAAACGTGACAAGGGACCTAATAAGTAGAGGGCAAGAACGTACAGGTCATAACATCTCCAGATGGCTCTCATGCAATGGCTTATCCTGTCATTATCCAGGAGAGGCCAGCTGACAGACACCCTAAACCTTACATTGCAACTGATTTCGATGAGAGACTTTTTAAATTTTGAAGGAAGCAATAGTCACATATAGAATACACTCAACATATGTAAGACAAATGTTAAATTCATGATCTACCTCACATAGAAATCATTCCAGATGACTAGAATCAATTAATTTCAGCTGTTCTAGAATATAGCTAGCAGTTACAATGAAAAAGATGGTTGAGAGAAAAGGCAAGAAATATAGAGCAACAAAGTAAACTCAGAGGTTTTGAGATCTCCCAAGATCAAATTCTTGGTGAGGGACATGATAGGAATGTACAAGCCACTTATGATGAGCATACAATATCCCTATGCCATACAGCAGCTCTAAATGCTTGGGGAAAAAATTTCAGAACTAGGAAAACTAACTGAGGTATACACAAAGATATTTAAAGGACTGCAAGAACCTTTCATTGATTTTTTTAAAGGCTGATCACAGCTATAACGAAAGCTGTGTCAGATAAAGAATTAAGACAAGTATTAACTGAGTCCTTGGCATTCAATAATGCTAATACAGAATGCAAAAGAATACTTATGCCATTAAAGGTGAGATCAGCTCCTTTGGAAGAATAAATTCAGTATACTAACAGTGTTGAGTCTCTTAACTATAGTAATGAGGCTTCGATAGGAGAGGCAATTCCCAGAGATGGAAGAAGGCCCCATGGTGCCAAATGTTTTAAATGTGGTATACCAAGTCATATAAGTAAAAACTGTACATGGGGAGCTCCTACATGTAAAAATTCTTATAGAAATAACCCAAACAGGAGACCCCAATCTTCTGGATTATGTGGAAGATGTGGCAAAGGTCGATATCGGACCAATGAGTGCAGATCAATAATAGATATACAAGGGACCACTTTACCAACAGGAAACACCTCAGGGGGCCTCTTACAGGCCCCAAAATCAAATGTGGTCCAAACACTTCCAGCCACTGTGGAGGAAATTCCTCTCCAGGACAATTAAATAAACCAATGCCTAATGTAAAGAATGATACTGTACTAGATAATAAAATAGCTCTGATAGATTAATAAAAAAAATCCAAAGAAAACAATAAAATGAATATTCTGGCAGACTTCCATAAATGTTCTGGATGGCCTGGTAGACACAGGTGTGGATGTGACTATAAGTACACCAAAATCATGGCATCCAAGTTGGCCTTTTCAAGAGGTAGATGTCCAATTTCTAGGGATTAGAACCCTATCTCAGATAAAACAGAGTTTGAGATGGGTTAAATGCATAGGTCCAGAAGGACAGCAAGGAAGGCTGAAGCCATATGTAGCAAATGTAGCAGTGAATCTTTGAGGCCAAGCTCTATTACAGTAGAATACCCAGATTAAAATTCCTACACTCTAAGAAAAGGAATACAGACCAATGCATGTTTCTAAGAATAATATCATAACATGCTATAAAAAAGTGTCACCAACTATTCAAGCTGTATATAAGCAGAACCCAACTGCTGTTGAACTCTCAGAAGTACCAACTGCCTTACCTTTAAAATGGCTAACTAATAAACCTGTCTGGGTTGGACAATGGTCTTTGACAAAAGAGAAGCTACAAGCTTTAGAACAGCTGGTTCAAGAGCAGTTAAATGCTCAACACATTGAAGAATCTACCAGCCCTTGGAATTCTCCTGTATTTGTTATTTGAAAAAGTTTGGTAATTGGAAAATGCTGACAGATCTGAGAACTATTAATAAAGTAATTCAGCCCATGGGCTCCCTACAGAATGGGATGCCCTTGCCCACTCTGCTACTCAAAGAATGGCCTATAATAGTTATTGACTTTAAAAAGTTTCTTTACCATACCCTTATAAGAAAATGATACAGAAAAATTTGCCTTTAGAGTGCCTAATTGTAACAATTCCCAGGCAGCCAAGAGATTATCAATGGGAGGTCCTCCCACAGGGAATGTTAAACAGCCCTACCCTGTGCCAATATTTTGTGCAAAAATCATTGGAGATAATTCATGTGAAGTTTCCACAATCCATAATTTATCATTATCTGGATGATATCTTATTAGCTGATCCAAAGTTAGGCACATCAGAAAGCATGTTTAAAGAAATTAAAAAAAAAAAAAAAAAGTTTTGCCTCACTGGGGACTGCAAATTGCTCCTAAAAAATACAAAGAAGAGATTCTATTAATTACTTAGGACATAAGATAGAGCGACAAAAAATTAGATCCCAAAAAGTACAACTAAGGAGAGGTTGATTGCAGATACTTAAAATGATCTTCAAAAATTGTTAGGAAGCATTTCCAACTTACTGGGTATCTTGGGAATACCCAAAGATAGACTACAAAATTTGACTAGTATTCTAAAAGGAGACAAAGAATTAAATAGTCCAAGAGAATTATCATCAGAAGCTGAAAAGGAATTGGCTCTAGTAGAAAAGACAATTCAAGAAGCACATGTGGATCATGTGAGTCCAGAACTTAAATGCATTCTGATCAAACTCCCTTCCAGACATTCCCCTACAGGTATTTTGATGCAGAAGGAAGATATTACATTGGAATGGATATTTCTACCACATAAACCAAGTAAGAAGTTAAAAGATCTCTGATTTGATTCAAAAAGAAAAATCAAGACTGCCAGTTGACAGGAATGAACCCAGCAGAAATTGTAGTACATTTAACTAATGAGGAAATTTCCTAACTATAGAAAGAGAACAAATACTGGCAGAGAGCCTGCAGTAACTTTTTGGTAGAGATTAGTAACTGTTATCCCAAAAGTAAGAGAACAGAATTCATAAAGATGACTGAATGGGTCCTTCCTCACACTGTATGACAAAAGCCAATTTCTGGAGTCCTCACATTCTATACTGATGCAAATAAATCAGAGAAAGCAGGATACAAATCAGGAGACTTAAATAAAGTGATTCAAAATTCATACAACTCTGTACAAAAAGCAGAACTGTATGCCATTTTTATGGTACTGATGGACTTCACAGAACGCCTCAATATAGTCACTGACTCTCAATATGCAGAGTGAGTTGTTTTATAGATTGAAACTGCTGAATTTATTCCTAATAATACAGAATTAACTTCATTATTCATACAATTGCAGGAAATCATCAGAAATAGAGAATATCCTATATATTGATATTGATCACTTACTAATAGGTAACGTGCTAGAAGCCTCAGAATCTCATAAGAAACACCATGTAAATAGCAAAGGTTTGAAGAAGGATTTCTCCATCACTTGGCAACAAGCCAAGGATACTGTTTTATATATATATCCTACTTGTTCCTTCTATAACCAAACTACATTACCTACAAGGAGCAATCCAAAAGGTATACAAAAAAAAATAAAATTTGGCTTGAATGTGTTTCCTTTCACAGAATTTGAAAGATTAAAGTATGTACACCATACCATTGACACCTGTTCAGGTTTTCAGTGTGCAACTCCTATGAGTTCTGAAAAGGCTGATTCTGTGATTACACACCTATTAGAAGTTATGGCCATCATGGGAGTACCTGTACAAGTTAGACAGACAATGACCCAGCATATGTCTCCAATAAAATGAGACAGTTTTTTTGCTTATTATAATATAAAGTATGTTACAGGTATACCACACAATCCCACAGGCCAAGCAGTCATAGAAAGATCCAATCAAACTTTAAAGGATATGCTGAATAAACAGCAACAGGTAACAATGCCTCCTAGAAATAGATTGTACAATACTTAATTAACCTTGAATTTTCTCAATGCTGATGAGAAAGGAACAACAGCTATGGAGAGACACTGGATGACAGACAGACAAAACTTCTGAGCTAAATCAACCGGTTTATTTCAAAGATGTGTTGACCTCAGAATGGAAACCAGGATATGTCCTATGATCGGGAAGGGGTTTTGCTTTTGTTTCTGCAGGAGAAGAAAGCTATGGATACCAACAAAATTAATAAAAATTTGATTCAAACAGAAGAAACCCCTTGATGAGGAAAAATAAAAGTTCATCTACCAATGTGACATCTCTACAAGTAGTAAGAAAAATTTAACAAACAAGGGTTGGGGCAGGGTTCTGTTTTTCTCTTTACAGGATAATAGAAATACCCATCTTCCAGAAATCATAAGGTCTTGGATATCCAGACATATACAGTAGAAAGAATTTATTGGTACCAATCTACACCAGGTAATATCTCACTGCCTACCATCTATATCTCTTTAATTCTAGAAAAGTTGTGGTTCCGACTCAATTATATACCAAGCTGGTTTGGGGTTGGAATTTGCCCACTCCTCCTTTAAACCTAAGCATATTGCTAAAAGAAAAGGCTGAGAGATTCTGTCTCATATCAGAAGAGCCATCTGGTGTGGGACAAAAGAAAATCAATAAAAAGGGACCATTATCTTCAAGATTTTAATTCTCTCCATGCTTATTCATGATTTCTCAGGACCTTTCCATGTCATGCTATCTTTAAATCCAAACTTCCCATTTTGATATCAATAATGTTCAAGATTTTCACAGTAAAAAATAAGTTTTTCCAATAGCAATCTCTGAAGACTCCAGAAGGAAGAAGGAGCCCCACAAAACAACTCTACCCAATCCAGAATGATGCCATGGTACTCTTCATCATACCACACTTCTAGCCAGATTCTCAGACAACCTTACCCATTACTCTGAGACTGGATGCAGGATCTACAGTTACTCCAACTGAGATTTAACTATCTGAGCTTTCTTACAGAACCCAACAGAGATACCGTCGCCCCCTGAACAGCAGGAAGCAATTCTAAGAAAATGACACTCCTTTTTTCCCAAAGGTTTCATGTTTCTGAGGATTATGGATAATGGTTATAGGGTTGGGGGTAGAAGAAAACACTGGACTCGGTATTCCCCTTAAGAAAAGAAAAAGTGGAAAGGATAGGTATAGGATATTAAGGTAGATTATTATATGTACTAGTAAACTAACTTAGTAAAATATCAGCCTTGGATAAATTGCACTGTTATGGATTCTTGTATACTGATACAAATGTAAACTATTTTTATATTATTTTTTAAAGATTTATTTATTGTTTGTTTGCTTGCTTGTTTATTGTATATACAGTATCGTCTGCATGTGTCCCTGCAGGCCAGAAGAGGGCACCAGATCTCGATACAAGTGGTTGTGAGCCACCATGTGGTTCCTGGGAATTGAACTCAGGACCTTTGGAAGAGCAGTCGGTGCCCTTAACCACTGAGCCATCTCTCCAGCCCTATTTTTATATTCTTATTCAAGATAATTTGTATATTGATAAAAATACAGAACCATATTGTTGTAATGTACATATATTTCTACTCTTATTTAAAATGTTTTGTATATTGATACAAATGTAAAATTATATTTATCATACTGTCTTATGTTCTACCTCTGTTTAGGATATTTGGTATATTGATACATATTTAGGATTATTGTCATATTGCATATTGCACTATGCATTCTTATCCCTGCTTTAGCTATTTTGTGTATTGTCACAATTTTGAGGTCATTGTCCTTTTACTGTGCATTCGCTTACTGACTGTTTACCCTGTTTACGTGAAGCCTTATCCTTAGATTATCTAGGGAGATAAGACTTACAGATTTATAGTCACCCATGCTTGTCATCTCTATAGTTATGTCAGTTAGGTTCTCCAGACTTACAGAAACCTATGCCAGATGGGTAGGTAGTCTTCAAACACTTCATAGACCTGGAGAATATGGCATTTAAATGTTTTGATAACTTAGAATTCTGTTGATGTAACACAATTGCTCCTGGCAGCACTGATGTGATGCTATGAGAATGTTGGACTTCTGAGACATTTCCATTTGGAAGTTTGTCTTCACCTTGGCACAAAACGGCCTACTGAGCAAAGGACTGCCCTTGCCTCGACTCCTGACAGTAACATGGTCTGACAGATATTTTGGGCCTGTAGCCAATTTGAATGCACCAACAATGCTGAGAAACTATAGGTGACTGTCCAGGCTGCCAAGTGTCTGTCTACTCTTGCAAGACTCCCAAAAGTTGCTTGCGTCCTTCTCCCATTTCTCAGGTATTATTATACTTCTTCTCCGGTCTTTGATGGGATTGAAGACTAACAGTTATAGTTACAATCTTCTTGTATCTTAGTTAGAACATATTAAGTATTAGATTTAGGTTCTTTAGGAAGGACACCTTTTGGAATGATCTTTGCAATGTGCCATTTACCTATGCTCCAGAAATCTCTGGATTTTGGTATGTGTCTCTTGTTTGATATTGTTTGTGTTGGTTGTAGTTCAATCTTGTCTAGGTCATTATCCCTTATTCCTCCTGGACAATATTTGATAATCATTCCTATTGTATATAGTTTTGTATTAGGTTAGGACTTCCTTATTTTGACAAAAGAGGGAAATGTAGTGGGTAGCTGTTCCAGTTTTGACCTAGAAGTAGCACCCCTATTGAGGCTTCTAGTAACTGCCACACCTACCTATGACCTGCCCCTGGGGCAGGGCCGAGATGGGAGCCCTTAAGACCCGAGATCCGAGGGCTGGAGAGATGGCTCAGAGGTTACGAGCACTGGCTGCTCTTCCAGAGGTCCTGAGTTCAATTCCCAGCAACCACATGGTGGCTCACAACCATCTGTAATGAGACCTGGTGCCCTCTTCTGGCCTGCAGTCATACATGCTGTATACATAATAAATAAATAAATATTTTTAAAAAGAGAGTGAGGTACAGGTAGATGTGGTCTCCACCTGCCTGATTCAGCAAGACCCGAGATCCAGATGTGCCGGCTTTCTTGGTTCCTTGTGCTACTGGATGCTGGATGGTAGAGCAAGCAGAGTTCTCCAGAGAACACTGCTGGACTGCACCTCACCTCTCCAGATCCTGTAACCAACCCCTTTACCAGCTGTAAGTTACCCCAAAATAAACCTCCTTTTTAACTATGGAGTTGCCTTAATAAATCCCCCATAATACTATGGTCACAACTGAGTTTCCATTCTGGCTATCTCAAGGTAAGAGTGGCTTCAACGGTCTCTCAATTCATTTACCTTTCACTCACAGATTAATTTTCAGGCCACACTCGGACCATGTTAGCATGACCTACATGTCCTTTAGTCCTTTACAACACATGTGATAAATCCTAGACTTCATACAGTCCTAGTGGCACAGGTGTCCTCAGGAGACTGAGATAGGAGAGTCACAATTTCAGACCTGCCTGGGTCACCGAATGAGTTCACTACTGGCCTGGGTAACTCTGTCTCAAATAAAAAATGCAAATAGAAAGGGCTAGAGATACAGCTCAATGATAGAACACTTGCTCAACATGTGTAAGACTCTACTATCAATCCAACATACCTTGAAAACAATTCCAAACTTCTTAGTTTGCATGTAATGGCATGGTGGTGTGCTCAGAACATGGTGGTGTGTGGTCAGCACAGCTGCTTCCATGAGTACATTCATATTGGTAAGACAAACCCCACCACAGAGTGTCCTTGGTGTGGGTGGCAAACGGAGAGAAAACAAGACTGGGTAGAAGAAAAATGAAAGCTGAAAATTCTACTTGCTATTTTTTCCCATTTGGGCCTGCCCATGAACTAGGTTATGAAAGAAAGGGCTATAGAGACTGGGAGAGCTTTTTGTAATTGATTTAGGACACAAACAGAACCCCTCAGAGGTAATAACACGACACAATGCTGAGGACAGCCATCATTCCAGCCTCCAGCCTGTTTGTTTGCACCTTTGCTGTTTTTGTTTTTAGAAATGCAGCAAGCACAGTTAGTACCAGCAACACAGAGATAGTTACTGAGCACTCACTGTGTCCCAGTTAATGTGCAACTTCTGAGACAGGCCCTGTTTTTACCACCATTAACTGAGCAGGAGGCTGCAGCAGTTACATGTTAAAGCTCTATTAGAGCTCCAGAGCCAGGACTTTATCCACTGCTGACTCAGTGTCACCATTGAGCTGCAGCCTCAGGAACACTGGACAAAGGAATTCAGGAATAAATGCCACATAAACTGACAAGTATTTAACAGTGTCTTGTACAGTGATATACTTCACTATTTAAAGCAAATAAGACATCTGTAAGACACAGATGACGCAGTAGATCTAAGACAGTTTTTAAGGAGTAATTTCACTGGGGCAAAGAAATAACCTGATAGGAAATTCCATCACATGATGTGAAAGCAACAACAACATCCATTTCTCAGGCACTTTAAAATGGGTGTCTACAGAATTATTTTATTATGGACCAGACAAAACATTTGTAATTAATTAAGCCTTCTTTAGTTATTTCTAACTGTTGTCAACTTTCTTACTTCTGCACTAATAATATAAAGAGCCATTTCCCTTCTGAAAATCTGAACGGTCTTTAAATTTTTTACTAGCCATATTTATTCTCAATTTAGTTACATTTTCAAAAACAGGCATGTAATATAAAGAAATCAACTTTTGGTTAAATACAGAGGTGAAACACACTGATAACTTTCTTAAAAAGTATTTCCCAGGGAGATGGCTCAGCAGCTAAGAGCACTAGTTGCTATTCCAAGGGACCCAAGTTCAAATCCCAGCTGCCAATAAGGCAGCTCAGAACCATCTGTAGCTTAACATCCAGAGGACCCAGCACCCTCTTCTGTCCTTAGCACCAGCCATGCACACAGTGCAGACATACATTCAGGCAAACATAGATAGATAGATAGATAGATAGATAGATAGATAGATAGATAGATAGATAGGCAGACAGACAGACAGACAGACAGATAGATAGATAGATAGATAGATAGATAGATAGATAGATAGATAGATTTTTTTATTAGGGGTTCTGGAGTGATTTCCCAATAGTTAAGAGAACTGACTGTTGCTCTTCCAGAGGACCTCAGCACCCACATGGTACCTCAGACCATCTGGAATGCCAGTGCCAGGGGATTCATGCCATCCACAGGCAGCATACACATGGTACACAAGAGATGTAGACAAAATACCCATACACACAAAAATAAATATCTTTACAAAATAAATAACTCAAAAAGCACTTCTCTGTGAGTTTGCTTGTGTTGAATGTCACAGAGCCAGAGAAGTCCTTTCCTATTTACAATTTCAAAATTAAATCAACAGTGAAACTTGAAAGAAGGGGAAAGTATGAGGACCATACTTTTTTGCTTGAATATTTAAGTGCTGTTCAAAAACAAGATCCAAAATTTACCATGAAAGAAGTCGCTTCATTTTGTTTGTTTTTCTATCTGAATTCTGGGTGATGTGGAAGATGAAGATCCACTAAAAATACTCATCTAAATATTGGAAAAGGTCACAAGGTTGCCCCAATAATATAATGGAGTAGACAAGTTTGATACTGCAGACTAGGAAGGAGGAGGTTGGGGCATCTTCCCTACATCTTAGTTCCTAATCTTGCAAGCAACAAATTTTAACAGCTACTTTCAACTCAGACTCCTACTGTCAGCTCCCCAAACAGATGGCTATGAGCTGTTCCAACTCCATTCCCTGTTCTCTGCCATTAAAAATAAATACAAAACACTGTATAACTTTGTCTATTCATTTGTTTTACCATATGAGCAGACTAAATCAAGAAATTTATTTGATGAGATTGCTTAAAAGTCTTCTTCAAGCATATCAGAGATCTTGCTGTTATAGTAAATATTCATAACCCACTATTGCAGAGGTAGTACAGCATAGACTGGTGGTCTTCAACCTTCCTAATGCTGAGATCCTTTAATACAGTTCTTCATGTTGTGAGGACCCCAACCATAAAATTATTTCATTGCTACTTCATAACTGTAATTTTGCTACTATTGTGAATCATAACATTACTGATGTGCAGGATATCTGATATGCGACTCCTAAGGTGGTCACGACCCACAGGTGAGAACCACTCTGGTCTAGAGGAAAGAACAGGGTCAACTCAAGGTATTTGGGGACATTATCTGTTGGAGACCACTAGGTTTCCTAGTGACTGTACCCAGCAGGACTGCATAAGAGGTTGACTGGACCACAGGTCTGGGCACCAGGTGACTGTAACTAGCAAGGGGGAGGTCCTTTGTTCCACCCCTTGGCATTGTTATAAGTAGACCTTTGAAATAAAGTTCTGGGCCAGTGGATAAGGATCCAGGCCCATCCGAGTCTATCCTGTGTTTTCTCTGTTTCTCTCCTCTCTGTTTCTAAGTCTCTTATCCCTCATTCCTTAAGAGTATCTGGGGTAAATAAGTATGGGGGTAGGTCCCCCACAGATGGCACCAGAACAAAGACAAAGAAAAGGTAAAAAAGAAAAAAATAACCCTAGGGCTTGGCAAAAGGATTGAAGGGGGCATTGCAAGTGTAGGCATGTTGATAAGGAATTGAAAATGAAGGCAATGATATTTTATTCTTGGGTGTATAGGGTAGGCAGTGAAATGCTATAGCATTTCTCTCTATATAGGATCTCTCTCTCTCTCTCTCTCTCTCTCTCTCTCTCTCTCTCTCTCTCTCTCCTATCTATAAAAATTAAGGAAGGTAGAATGTAGTAATATAGTGCGGGAAGGAATTTAGAGTTAGGTAGTCCTATACAATGATAAGAAATAAGTATATTTGCTAAGGTAGTCCTATAGAGTTTCCTTAAGAGGAAATAAATCTTTAGGTTTGCTATGTTAGATATATTTGCTAAGGTAGTATAAGAAGTAAATAAGAAACATCCATGTTAGTTGTAAATAAAATAACAAGTAATAGATCTACAGAATGTAGTAAGACTTAGGTAAGGTTTATAAAGTAGACCTATAAAATGTCAGTTTAAGTAAGTTTCCTAAACAATGTAGGTTGAAACAGGTCATAGATTTAGTCAGAAAAATGTAGGTTTAGACTATATAGGCTTTAGGTCTAAGGATATGAAGAGTAGGTTTTGTCAAGCAGGGAAAATAATATCCACAGCAGACTTGGCAGTTCCAGAAACCACCAATAATAGCAAAAAGCAGCTCCAGAGACTAGGAGCTCCTGAAAGGAGCAGCTTCTCAGACAGCAGACGCCAAGAGCCTGCAAGAGCAGAGCCGGCACCAGCAGCGAAGGTCTGCAGGCTTTCGGCCAGGGTGAGAAACGGACACTCTAAGCCATGAGAAAGGCAAACAGCTGTGGGCAGCAGCTCAGAAAGCCCAGCAGTGATGGCACGCTGTGGGAAAGTGAACAGTGAGCAGAGCAGTGGTGAGCAGCGGAGACAGCAGAGTCCAGACTGCCCCAGAGGCCGAGAGCAGAATGGTGTCAGTGCCGGCAGGCAGCTGAACCGTGCTGGAAAGCAGGAAGCTGTGGAGGTGAGAACCCTACTTAACTACAGGCTGAAGAGCTAGCCTGAGGCTCTGTGGGAACTGCTGAGACTGACTGCAGCCTGAGCTCCAGGGGCAGGATGTGACTGCAATCCTGGAGCTCCCTGGGGCTCCGGAAGGAGGATTCTGCAGACCAGTTGGCTGAGCACTTGGATGTCACACTGGTCAGGTGATTGGACTTTCCTCCCAAATCCAGGGAGTTTCAGCTCAAGGCGGCTGAAGGAGCCTTGAGCCCATGTGGCTGTGAGGTGAAGCTCTCCCGCTGGTCTGGTCTGGGAGTGGCTGGTTACAGAAGGCTACAGACTGAAGGCACGGCAGTAGATGAAGCAGAGGTTTCAGAGAGACTTGCTTGAACTGCAAAGTCTTGGTTATGGGACTTCTCGTATTCGGAGATGTCCCTTCAGTCGTTCCGATTCTGAGAGCTGTACAAAGACTTAAGGGCAGCCGACAAGCCGGGCCCTGACCATGAACCTCAGAGGAACGTTTAGGAATGGTACCAGAACTCTTTTTGAACTTTTGAACTTAAGAAATGAAATGGACAGTAATGATTTCATTACAATGGGACAGTCTGAATATACTTACGCATACAGGCTCTATCAATGGTGATGATGGAACTGTTTATGTAAAAATGGGACTGCTTATATAGAAATTTAGGTTTTCTAACTAGGCTCAAGATTTAATTTAAAATATAAAGAAAAGGGAGAGTTAATATTCCTCAGTATATTTAATTAAAAAATATTTTCTTGTTACTTGAGTGAAATAATGTTATGTTTTATATAGTTCTATTAACAAATTGTTCTTGAATGCAGGTTGTAGGTTGAGAGTAGGAACGATAATTTTGCCTAGTTCTGTTTATGTTAGAATTGTTGTGTTAAGTTTGAAGCAGTTGCATCAAGAGTATTTTTCTTTTAAAATATAAAGAAGAGGGACCTGTTTCCTAGTGGCTGTACGCAGCAGGACTGCAGAAGAGGTTGACTGGACCACTGGGCACCAGGGGACTGTAACTAGCAAGGGGGAGGTCCTTTGCTCCACCCTTGGCATTGTTATAAGTAGACCTTTGGACTAAAGTTCTGGCCTGGTGGATAAGGATCCAGGCCCACCTGCTTCTATCCTGTGTTTTCTGTTTCTCTCCCCTCTATTTCTAGCTAAGCCTCTTATCCCTCACTCCTCATGAGTATCTAGGGTAAATAAGTATGGGGGCTGGTCCCCCATAATTATGCTCCCCACTGGTCTTAGCGCCCTTATCAGTAAAATGGAAATGTTGATAGAACCTTGGAGCTATGTTGAGAATTAAATGAACTGATGATGTAGGCAGAGACTCCAGAAGTATTGCTCTTAACTAATATGCTTAGGTTATCATTCCAGCAGGAGAATTATGGGAAAGAAGGGCTTCTTCGAAGCCTCTGAGGACAGCCAGCAGAAGGGCAATAGACTGGCAATTCTGACTGTTCTGGGGGAAAGAGAAAGAGAAAAGCAGCCACTGCTTTGTCTCTTATTTTTCCCTAAGCAAATTGAGGAGATGATGGTGTCACCACCAACAATGTATGTGTGTGTGACATACATGACAAGCACAGTGAAGTTGTGTGTGTGTGTGTGTGTGTGTGTGTGTGTGTGTGTGTGATCAGCAACTAGGAGGCAGAGTTAATCTGCCTACATTTCTTTGACTTCCAGGCCAGCTAGGGCTACACACACACACACACACACACACACACACACACACACACACACACATAGTCTTTCCTCCAAGTTGTTCCTCTCAGCTATCTGTCACAGCTACAAGAGCAGTCTGACTCACAAAGGAAGAACCCACATGCTTGGCCACAAAATCAACAGCAGTTTTAACTGGCTTCACAGTCTGAGCTCTACTTCAATTTCACTCTTATTTACTTGTCCTAAAGCATTTAGTGGATACCTCCTCCTTCCAATCTATAAAAACAACTTCAACATGAATCATTCAGAGAAGTAATGGTGTGTGTGTGTGTGTGTGTGTGTGTGTGTGTGTGTGTGTGTGATTTCTAAATATCGAACCTAGGGAGTCGAGCATTGTAAACAAGTTCTCTGTTCCTAAGCTGTGTCCCCACACCCTTTTTCTTAGCCCCCAATTCCATCCTCACACACCCCTCTTTCACTATCCCGCCTTCCCCATGCCCTCGGCCATTTTTGAGATGGGTCCCAGGGTTGGGGATTTAGCTCAGTGGTAGAGCGCTCGCCTAGCAAGCGCAAGGCCCTGGGTTTGATCCCCAACTCAAAAAAAAAAAAGAGAGAGAGATGGGTCCCACTTAGCTCAAGGCTGGCCTCAATACATAGTAGAAAATGTCTTTGAACTCCTGGAAGCACTGGAATTATAGGCATGCTATACCATGCCAAGCTCTTCACTCTATTTTGAGACAGGGTCTTAATTTACCCAGGTTGGCCTTGAACTCACTCTGCAGCTTGGACAGGCCTTGAAATTGTGATCTTCTCTGTCAAGTCCCTTGGGTACCTAGAACTATAGGCCTGTCAGGTTTGGCAAGCATTGGTTTTCTGATTCCACCACTTTCCAAAAGACTCATTAGAGGCCACAATTTGCCCCCACTGTTTCTTGAGAGCAGGAAAATTGGTTAGTAATTGGTGCTTAATTATCGTATGTATTGAATATTTTATGACATTTAAAAAAAATAAGACAAATTTCAAGAAAAATCAGTGTTAATAAAATATGTTAAGTAGTGGGCTTGGTGGCACATGACTTTACCCTCAGCAGCAGAGTTCAGCAGATTTTTAAGGATTTGAGGCCAGCAAAAGTAAGTTCCAGGTCAATCAGGGCTACCTGTCACAGTATATAAATACATGTATACATACATATATATTTGCATAATGTGTGTGGATATGTATATTTACTAACTATTACAATTGATCTTGACCAAAAGGCCAAGAAGCAATTGACCAGCTATTAATTTTAAATATATCATGTTGTGGAATATTAGTTTAAGATGTGTTACATTTGTGTATGCTGTGGAACATTTATTTAATAATGCAAAGATGTCTTACGTTCTTTTTATGTTGCATTTGTTTAACTCTGTGAAGCTGTGTTATTATGCCTGCCTAAAATACCTGATGGTCTAATAAAGAGCTGAATGGCCAATAGCCAGGCAGGAGAGGGATAGACCAGGCAGCAAGAATAAACAGGAGAAAAAGGGAGGAAGGAGGAGCAAGAGAAGGAGAAGAGAATGCCAGAGGCCAGCCACCCAGCCACCCAGTCAGACATGGAGTAAGAAGGGGAAAAAGACATAAAGAATAAAGAAAGGTTAAAAAGTCCAGAGGCCAAAGTTAGATGGGATAATTTACGTTAAGAAAAGCTGTCTAGAAACAAGCCAAGCTAAGGCTTAGCATTCATAAATAAGAAAATGTCTCTGTGTGTTTATTTGGGTGCTCAAAGAGTAAAACAATAAAAAAAAAATCAATAACTACCGTATCATGTTATACAACCATCAATATTCACTGAGCACAGATTTTAAAGCAAATTGTTAGCAAACAAAGCCAATAAAATGAGGAGCAGAATAAAGCTTTCACAAACCTCAGCTTTGCAGAGGAAAGGCATTTTAAAGATTCCTGTGAGTAGGATACAGGAAAAAGTGGACCTGTGGGCCTTTATAGATCTTGAAATTCTGGGATGCCTTTACCATATACAAACTTCTTCCTTGGAAATGATGCAATTGGGTAAGCAGATGAAACACAAATGCATACAAGAATAGTGCTGTATACAGAAGCACATACAGATGCAACTTAAAGACTTAGATTATATAAGAAGAACTTACCTTAAAAAGTGTCACAGTGATTTCAATGTTTTCAGGAACAGGCCAAACAACAACACCACGGTATGGATTTTTTATTCCAGGTTGCCAGCTGTGAGCCTACCGGAATAAAAATTAAAGCTTCAATTATGAAGTGTGAAAAATGCATTGCTAACAATCTACAAAAGTATATTAACTTTAGTTATCCACTAGTCAAATCACTAGTCAAAATAAAAGCAAACATGAAAAGTAAACAAAACAAAACTGTTTAGGCATTAAGCTTGGGCCAGAACAGCTCAAACAAATGAAAGCTATAATCTATAGGCAAACCTCATATCCCCCCACACACAAGTAGATGTGCCACAAGCATGACAGAGAAGTAAGGTATCTCAAATTCATTACAGCTACTATTTCTGATTATAGAAAACTTGAACAAAGAGCAATATTTAAGATTACTTTTGTGACTGAGAAGTTTAAGGCAAATTTATTCCTTAAAAGGAAAATCTCAAGTCTCAAGAAATGGCTTAGTGGTTAACAGCACAGCTGTTTTTCCAGAGGACTAAGGTTCAATTCCCAAAACCTACATAGTGGCTCACAACCATCTGTAACTCCGGCTCCAGGGGACCCAGCACCCTCTTCAACACCCGCTTCTGACCTCCACAGGCACCAGGACTCAAGTGGTAATGACATACATGCAGACAGAACACCCATATGCATAAATTTGAAAAAAAGGAAATTTAAGAAAAATCTAGCAGGGTACAGCCAAGCAAGGATCAGTGGCCTGAGAAACTCAGGAGGCCAGGGGATCCAGAAAAAGGAGAAAGATGGAGGTGGACAGAAAGGAGGAGAGGGAGAAGGGAGGGAGGGAGGGAAGGAGGGACCAACCATATACTTTGTATTTAAGTTCATTTCCCCTAAACTGCAATGTTTCCTATTTAGGGCAAGTGAAAGAGAACAGTAGCTTTTCCCATTTCTAATTTTTCTGATTTGGGAGATATGTTATGTATAAACCTTGATTACCAAAATTCCCCAAATTTTAAAGTTCATCACCAGTGCTCCCTCGTGCATTAACCAAAGTCTAGCTGAAGAGAGAGGTCATGCCAGGACAGGGCTAGTGAGTTTTCATCTTTACATGCTGCCAAACTGTGGATGTGTTGGAAGAAGATAATAAAAGATCTGATTATGTTAAACTCATTGCACATGAATAAGAAACTTCCTATAGGTAGAGACTATTCATCCACCCACTCTCCAGGTCACTGAGCTGATACCATTTGCCATGCACTGATCTGGGCTACAGAGTTGTGAAAAATTACCGGCCTTGATGGAGTTTATGGGATGCAGTAAGAGATGCACCAATTGTTCTGATTACCTAAGCAGTACATTACGTGGAGCGTGAATGTCATGGGAAGAAATAAAGCAGAGAACAAGGACTTGGGGTCCGAAGAACATAGTTATTCTTCAGGGCAGAAGGAGGTGGCTTTGTGGAAGTAGTGACATTGGAGGGAAGGATGAAGAAATCAGATACACCAATACATGAAGGAAGCTGTCTAAGGGCTGGGGACAACAGCTGGCACTGAGGCACATCCAGGTTTATAACAAGGGACATGACTGGTGCAGAGGGGCCAAGGAGGAGGAGATGACACCACAGATGGTGGTGGCCCAGCCAGGCAAGGTCCTAGCAGGCCTCTGAACAGAACTCATTGTCACTCTGCATGAGACAGGAAGCCACTGGAAGGTTTAAACAAAGCATGATCTAAGCTGCGTTTAAGGCAACTCTTCTAGCTAATGTGCCCACAACTGGCTTCGTAGCAGAGGAAGCAGCTGAGAACAATTATGGGCCACTGCAATAACGAGGAGAGCTGAGGGCCACTTGACCAGCCACGGCAGGAACGTGGCACAGAGCAGCCACATTCTGGTACACTGTTTTCTTTCACAGATAGTCAATGAGATCTGATGTTTTGTGTGTGAGAGAATGAAAGCAGCTAGAGCTGATGGTAAAGCTGTTTTGCCCTTGAGGAACTAGAGGAAAAAAACTGCTGTTAATGTATACGAGGCAAGGCCAAGTTCAGGAGCTCAGTTGTCTATTAGATATACAAGTGCAGGTCTTCAAATAAACTCAATCAAGTATCATTTGGGGATTATAGCATACAGAGGATACTTAAATCTTAAGGATGGATATGATCCTGGAAGAGTCAAAACAGATAAAGAATTAAAAAACTGGGCTGGGATGTAGTTCAGTGACAGATAACTTTCCTGACGTGCACCAGGCCCTAGCGATTGGGGGAGGGCAGTCTGCACTGAGACCTGGGGTGGAAATGAAATAAAATCAGCAAAGGTGCGTCAACAGAGTAAAGAAAACCCAGGGGCATGAGCACCCTAGCCATGTAGTAAAGAAAAGGACCCGGTGTTGGTGATAGGTGGAAACCGTGTAAGGCCTGGAAATGACCACCAGATTCAACAGAGGACAGCCGCTACATCATAGCAAGCAGTTTCAACACAGTAGTTCAGAGGGAAAGCCAGACTGGAATGAGCTCAGAAAGAAAGGAAAGAAACTGGACATACTTCATATGAGAACACACTCAACTACTTGGAGGGAAAGAAACAAGTCACCCACAGTTGAGAAAATAACATCTGAAGAGAAGCGTAAAGACAAAAAGACACTTGTGCTAATGGGAAATAACCAGTTAAAGGGGAAATGTGACGCTGACAATAACAAGAGGAGAAAAGTCAAGAGGACTGGCCCTACAGCGAGGAGACAGCTGGGGTCTGGGCGCTGTTTGCTTTCCAGAGGCAATGGCTACTTCCCTGTAACAGTGCATGAGTGCAGATGCACATCAGGGAAGATACTTGACAGACAGGAAGGGAGGGGGAAGTCTCACCTCACAGCACAGGACCTGCATTTGTACTCCAGAACCCCTTTAAAATTGGCAGGGGTGGTTGTGCACAGCTGTAATCCCAGGGCTGGGGAGGTAGACAGGCAGGTCCCTGGGACTCACTGGGCAGCCAGTCTAATCTAACTAGTGACCTCCAGGCCCTACTTCAAATATATTCCTAACAATGATACACAAAGACATCCTCTGACCTCTTCTGCCTGCCTCTGCCTCCCAAGTGCAGGGATTAAAATCACCGAAGTTGTTATTAGCTACCTGTATTAGGCTTTTCATTCTTTACCTAGCTTTAGACTCTTGAATTACTACTTTGCGAGTTAATAATTTCCTGGAAAACATAAATACCGATGTGTGCTAGGTTATAGACACGTCACTATACCCAAGGTTTTTGTTTTTTGTTTTGTTTTGTTTTGTTTTGTGTGTGTACATGAAGAGGTCAGAGGTAAAGTGCATATCATACAACAGTGTGGACCTGAGAGTTCAGCAAACCAGGACCTAAGTAAATGCCCAATGGATGTAGCACCTACCTGGAATACCAGAACTTGAGAGGAGATCCCTGAAGCAAGCCAGCTAGCTAGACTAGCCCAGTCAGCAAGTTCTAGATTCAAGTGAGCGACCTTGCCTCAATATATAAGGCAAAGTACACTCTAAGAACACACCCTATATGAACCCTGGCTTCCACATGCATGTGTACACACATCCAACCACAAGCATACAAACATGCACACACACACACACACACACACACACACACACACACACAGCAAAAAGTTTCACTAAAATTTCCAATTTTATACTTCATTGAACTTACATTTTACAAATTTTAAAGGTGCATACATATACCCATGTTGCATATGTCATCTAGTAAGCAGTTTTACTGTTGCTAACAAGACCTCATTAGGCAAAGCTCCACAGGTAGCCTTCCTCTCGATATAGTGATATTTTATTTGTATTGAAATGTGATTTTATTTGTATGTTAATAAAGTTGCCTTGAGGTCAGAGCAAGCCAGAGCAGAAGCTGAGTGGTAGTAGTGCACGCCTTTAATCCCAGCACTTGGAAGGCAGAGCTAGGTAGATCTCTGTGTGTTCAAGGATACAGCCAGCATGGCAGACACAAGCCTTTAATCTCAATACCAACCATAGAAGACCTGGAGGTCTGTACAAACAGGCAGTGACGAGGAGGTCATGTGGCTGGGTTTACAACCAATGAGAAAACAGAACAGAAAGTCTATAAAAAAGATAGGACACACAGAGAGGAAGAACAGCAGAAGCAGTGAAGGGTAAGGTTTTCCGCTCTTGCTCTGACCTCATGGTTTTTAACTCTGCAATCAGTTCTGTGTTTCTTATTTAACAAGCCGGTTACATCTATATCTCAACATGGAAGGGGACACACGGAAAGGCTCAGTCACAAGCAAGTCTTTGGAAGGTGACAGTGATAGCAAAAATCTGATGAGGGTTTTATAGCTCTGGTTCCCTTTGGTATTCTTACACCTCTCTGCAAACTTCAAATTCTAGCCAGAAAACAGAGCTTCGACAACAAACAATAATATGCCATATTCATTCCGGCTTATCACAACTGCCTGGCTGCTACTGTCATGTGTACTGAAAAATTATGTATGTATGCCTTTACAAATCAATTACAGCTTGACAGAGTCTGCTATAAATGCCATGACTTGAGAAAGTAGGAAAGCTTCCTATTGTGTTAATTGCCCATATCAATTATTTTAATCAGAATGATTCTGCAATGAACACTTTAAATAGTCAGCTGTAAAATATACATAGACCAACAGAAAATGAGCAATTAACTAGGAGTTAAACTTTAAATTAAAAAGGCAAATGTGGCTAATTATTTACTGCCTAATTTAACTGTCAGTATAATATCTTATGAGTGTCAGTTTTAAATTTCCTTATTTAGCTATTATGTGTAATTTGTAAAACATTTCCATAAATGAACATGACATATGTAAATATATATGTTATAAGCTTAGCACTGTCAGTTCTCATAAACTGTTATACACCTCCAATACTCCAAGAAAAAGACAAGAGTTCTAAAGGACAGTAACATCTGAGGGACAGGATCCCAGGACTGCCCTTGTCCACAGCTGCTCAAGTCTTTACATAAATGGTACAGTTTGTACATGACCCATGCAGACATTTACAGATACCCACTACAATGTGGGGGCAGTGTAACTAACTACTTGTTGTCCCATACTGTTTAGGGAATAATGAGGAGAACTTTTTTTTTTTTTTTTTTTTTTTTTTTTTTGAGACAGGTTTCACAAAGACCAGACTGGCCTTGAACACCTGACCCTCCAGTCTCCACCTCCCAAATACTGAGATTATGGATAGTCCACCACACCTGGCTCACTCACAATTTTCCCAAAATATTTTCAATCCATAGTTGGTTGAATCCACATATATGAAACTCCTAAATACAAAGAGCTGACTGTATAAAGGAGGATCGTGAAGAACATCAAACTTAAAGAAACAGAAGAAAAAGTAATTTCTTCTAGAATATACTGTATTTAATCTGTAGCCTCGTTTGTATTTCATTACCTAGATTCAAACAATATCTGTTATCATATGAGAAAGACTCTCCCCTTCATAAAAACTACTTCATTTTAAATAAGCTATTAGATAACAAAGTATATTCAATATCAAAAATGAGTATTTTCTGACTGACCTACAACCTAATTTATTATATTTCATAATTCTTTTAGAATATAATTGCTAGCTAACTGTCAAAAAGAAATAAACTGCTTTCAGTGTCCACTACAGGTATAGTCACAAGCCTCTATTACACTTAGTGAACAACTCTATTCTGGTCAACTCCATGAAAGTTGAAGACACAATGAGAAGTACTGTGTCCATTTTTAGAACTCCTTCTCATGTCTAAATAGATAATATGCCCTGAAGAAAATGCTGTTCATGGTGTGAATCAGCTTAAATTTCTATATTGCTGGTAGGAGTGTTTGGTCATTTCTGTGCACATTATGTATGCATGTTTATGGATGTGTTGTACATGCACACATTTGTGTGTGTGTTTGTGTGTGTGTGTGTGTGTGTGTGTTGTGAAGTACTGTGCACAGATGTGTACACACATGTGCATGGAGACCACAGCCTGATATCAGCTGTCTTCATCTATCACTCTACCTTTTGGCAAGTTGTTAAGTTAAAAGGTACCCATCCTAGCACCCAGAGCTGCATTCCCATGGCTGAGAGAGAAACAGAAAATACTTAAACAACAATGAGTCTAGCAGTTAACACTGACAAGGTGAAACCGTACATAATCAGGGCTGAATAATTAATAACTTGTAGTATATTCACAGAATGGAATAATACTATGCAGCAATCAAACTATAAACTACATAAGAAAACAAGAACATGAACACATCTCAAAAACATGATGCTGAGCAAAGGAAACCACACATAAAACAGTATTATATTATGTAAAAACAATATATAGTACTATCAAAGCTATACAGTGCTACATAAAAATACTATTATAGCATTTTATATGAAATTCAAAAATAGGTAAATTTAGTCTTTACTGACAGAAAATGAAAAATGCTAGTCTCTAAGGGTTTGAGAACTGCATGGAAAAGAAACAAAAAAATTTATGCTGATAGAAATCTACATTTTGATAGTATTATTTATACCATATGTATATATAAATCATATTTATACGTGCATATTATAAATTATAAACATGTTTATAAATTATATCACTGTAGTGGTTTGAATAAGAATGGCTCATATATTTCAATGCTTAATCATCAGAGAATAGCAAAACTTGAAAAAGATTAGGAGGTGTAGCCTTAATGGAAAAAGTGTGTCACTAGGGGGTGGGCTTTGAGGTTTCAAAATCCCAAAGTCTGGCCCAGTGTTTCTCTCCCTGCTGCCTGTGGGTCATTTGGAGAACTCTCAGCTACTTCTCCAGCACCGTGTCTGCCAATATGGCATCATGCTTCCCACCATGATGATAATGGACTAAACCTCTGAAACTGTAAGCAAACTCCAATCAAATGCTTTCTTTTATAAGACTTGCAATGGTCGTGGTGTCTCTTCAAGCAATAGAACAGTGACTAATAAACTCACTGAACTGAATAACTAAGGTTTGGTTAATTATGGATGCGTAAGTTTTAGCTTAATAAAAATAAAACCGCAGGCCAGATGTGGTGGCACACCCTTGTAAGCCCAGCATTCAGGAGGCACAAAAGGTAAGATTACAGAATCTAAGCCAGCCTAACACACAAAGTGAGACACTGTATCAAAAACTGGGAGGCACCTTTAATAATTTTTAAAATTTCAATTACCATATAACAACCTTTTCTTAATAGAGGTCCATCTATATGGAAAAACTAACATCCAATAAATATGCTTACAGTTGTATGCTCATAAAAATGTATGTATCTACAGAACAGAAAGTTGAAAACAGTTACAGAACTGCTGCTGGACATTTCAGAATTCTGTCCTAGTCCCTATGCACACGACTATCAGTACAAAGAGGAAAGCCACTCTCCTCTCCCGGGCAAGTCTCCACTTCTTACTGCTGCCTCCTCCTCAGCATCTGAACAATCGAACCCTCAGCACAAGTTTGTAAGTGGGAACTGTTCAGCGTGGACTCACCTTGGAAGACTTCCTTCGGCTTCTTCTTGTCCAGACTACCACCAACTTATCTGGTTGCCTGTTAAATTTTAAAAAAAAAGGTGAAAATTTAGCTTTAGTATCTTCAAAGGGACAAACATGGGCGGAGGGGGCTCCACAGGTGACATGCTTTCTATGTGAGCCCTAACCCCCTAGCTGGATGTGGCACTGTGTCCTGTAACCCAGTACTCAGGGCACAGGGACAGGAGGATCCCAGGAGCCCATCAGCCTGTCAGCCAGGTCAAAATGATGGCTGCAGCTTCAGTGAGAATCCTGTCTAAGAAACTAAGATGAGGGGCTGGGGATGTAGCTCAGTGGTGGAGTGCTTGCCTAGCAAGCGCAAGGCCCTGAGTTCAATCCTCAGCTCTGGGGGAAAAAAAGAAAGAAAGAAACTACAATGAGGAGTGATAAAGATATCAGAAACTGACCTCTGGCTTCTACACACAAACACACAGGTGAGTGAGTGCATGTGCACAAAGATGCACACACCTCACACACATACACGCAAAAGGACAAAAGTGTCTTCTACTTAGATTACACCAAGTAGTTAAGCTATATCCAAACACAGTAGATGCTAAATTCAGATAGGATCTAGTTGAAATAACTAATATTTCCTCCAGACTTTTCTTAAAAAGTATACCAAGTTAATTCACTGCAACAAACCAAGGAGAATACAAAACTCAGAAGTGACTATAACTTTAAAAAGAAAAGCATACATCAATCTCCTCCAAAAATGCTGCACTCTTCCCACATTAACCCTTTTAATTGACAGAAAAGAAGCATTAAAAGGGCACTTCCATAATTTGTCTGTGGGCTACACTACCCTGTCTCTTACCCACAATGCTTAACAATTTTCAGACATTTTCACTATCATCAAATTACCCTCACAAAAGCAATGCTGTGCTGAAAAACACACACAGTACAAACTACAACCTGTATAGGCTGTAAGCAACCTTAAAAAACTGACAGAGCTCAGGCTGTAACTGAGACCTCCCAAGCTCACAGACCTCTCTTCTTTATCTTCTGCCAATGGAAATGCATCTTTAGCTAATACAACTAAGCTCTCTTTCATGTTTCTGGAAAACAGAAAGACTATTATTATCCATCAGTTTACTTACATTTTCATTTTCAAAAAAACTTAAACATTTCCCACACCAGGCTTGGTAACAAGCCTACAATCGCAGGTGCTCCCGGAGACTGCAACAGGAGGATTGGAAGCTGAAGTCCAGCCCTCACCAGAGACGCTCCAGCTCCAGAGAAACAGTGAAAAGAGCCCAGAGCATCTGCCTAGCACGTGTGAAGACCTGGGTTCAATCCTCAGTACAGAAAAGGAAAGTTATATGCTGTATGCATCAAACAATACACAGGATAAGTCAACTACATACATTACAACTACCCTGCAGAGGCAGGGATCCAGAAAAACCATAAAGATAAAGAGAGATAACAAGGAAGTCACAGAAATGAGTAATAAATAATTAAGCTTCTCGTCCTAACAACAGTCCCAGAGACAGTGAAGTCAAGACCTTCAAGTGCAAGAGGAAAACAGCTGCTACCCTAGAGTTTACACCCAGCTACACCGTCGCCCAAGCGCCATTGAGGACCAGCAAGATGGCACAGCGGGAAAGAGAATTGCTGCCAGACCTGACCACCTGAGTCCAACAGCCCAAATCCACACGGCAGAAGCAGAGAACTGCTCCCACAAATTATCCCGCCTTCCACACAGGATACAAGTGCACACATACACAATACACCATACATACAGACGTGTAATAAAAATGATTACACACATACAAAGATGAAGCATTCACAAGGTAAAGAGAGAAGATGTATAGAAGCAAAAGAAATAAAGTAAATGCTAATGGGTGTTCTTTCTATGGAGCAGAACCTGAACACAGTACACAAACACAAACACACACACACACACACACACACACACACACACACACACACACACAACTTAAAAGTGCCAATCATGAAAACTGTTTGAATAAGGACTTAGCCAAACAAATATACAATGTTTCTGGTGGTAAAAATAAACAAAATGATGTAATTCAATTGTGGTGAGTCTTCCCAGAGTGAGATGTTGGGAGCAGTGACCAGGTGATAGGGATGACAATTTCTATAAAACAGCATTCATCTGAGGCTCTGTACCAACAGAGAACAATAACCTAAACTTAAAAACAAAAACAAAACTCTCCTCTGTCCTCTCTCCCTCCTCTCTCTCCCCAGCACCCCCTAGCAGTTGCAGTCTGGATGACCTAGTGAGACCCTACATACATCTATCTGACCATGTGGCCTCTAGTCATGCAAGGCAACAGTCTCCAATATGGGGGAAAGAGCAGTCTGCCATCCACTGGCTTACATTCTAGTATAACTAACTCTTAGTACCTCATAAACAGCTTCTCTCCAACCAAGTCCTGAACCCACATTCCTTTTTCTTAACATCTTCAGGTGTTACCTCCTCCTTTCCTACCTGATAAACTCTTTATCTTTGAGCCTTCTTTGTGAAATTGACTTTTTCTTATTTTATCTTCACACCTCCATTCACACACACAATGTCAACATACAAACACACACACACACACACACACACACACACACACACACACACACACCAAACCTCAGGCAGAGTTAAAGCCCTTACTAAGTTCTCAGTAAATACCTAAGCCATGTCTCTATTTACATACTTTTTATGTAACATAGTATAATTACTTCTATCTTCCCTACTAGACCATACTAACTGAACTTTATCTCTGTATTACTAGCAACTAATAAAAATCTGGTACAAGGTTACAAGGCCCAATGAATGTCCATTACTGAAAAAAAATGAGCCTAAGTTGCATCCAAGAATATCCAATTGACTAATTGTAATTGATGAGCTCTAACGAAAGCCAGTAGCAGTATAAAGCACTTCCTCTGCAGCAGATAGGAACTTCTCAAGAATGTTTATCTTGGCTACATATTAAAACCTCCTGGAAAACTTTTTTAAAATACCAATGCTTGTATCCCAGCCTTGGAGAATCTAATTTAATGGGGCTAGTGTGTAGAATTTTAACAATTCCACAGGTGATTCCAACAGTGCAGTGATGGCAGTGAACTACTGGCTAACAGGAACATGGTTAGACAACCCCACACTTGATGGCTCACAACATTAGTGCAGATTGGGACGTGTCTTGCACAGCTGTTTGAATTCCACTTTCTCCTAGTTGGACCTGGAGGACCCTCCCACTCCCAATCCACTTTACTGCTTCAGGAAAGTGAAGCTTTTTAACTCGGGAAAGCAGGAGGGCGTCCTCTGCTCACCTAAGTGACATATAAAAACACCCACAGAGAGAGCTAAACTTTTCGGATTCCAATCCCATCAACACTGCAAATGTCTTCGCTAAGGGATGTGGGTGTAAGTCAGTGGCAGAGTGCTTACCTAGCAGTGTAAGACCCTAGGTTTGATCCCTAGCACCATGTGACATACACACATGGAAAACATATCTAAATAGAATCTAGTTTTATATTATCTAGCAGAATGTTCAAAAGTAAGCCATTCTCAATAGAAGTGTACAACAACAAATGGCTGGCTGCAATTAATATTTTAGTATTCATACTGTGCTCAAAAAGAACCATTAAATATTTACTAATGAACATCCAAGAGAAAAGGGACATCATTAGAGCTTTCTCCAGCTACCAGAGAGCCTGTGTTTATAAAACTTTCTATCAAAAACAAAAAAAGCCAAGAAAACCTGAGAGAGCTCAGGTTACAGAGAGTATCCAATGATCATGTCTAGTCCAGTAGCAACAGGGTAGTCTGCCTTTTAAAACACAGAGGAAGAAGAGAGACCTTAAAGGCATTTAAATACGGACCTAGAGATATACACATAAATGTATGTAGTTGTACTTCTATCTGAAAGGTTTCCCTGGAAATCAAAGCCTTTTGATGTTCCCGTTGGAGCAAATCAGCTTTTGGGGCTAGAACAGACTAGACCAGAAGTTCTAAGCCAGCCTGGACTGTAGAGTAACACCTTGCCTCAAAACGTAAAAACAAGAAAAAAAACATTTATCACCTTTTCCCTTACTCTCAAAGACCATGAAAAATGAACAACTTGAATTTTCAGAAAGCAGGCTCTATGTCAAAGCATGGTTTTGACCCTAAATTCTGGAGAAGAAAAGGGGAGTAGAGAAAAGAAGAGAGGGCTATGAAATCCAGATTACAAAGCAAGGAGCTCCATCCTTAAACAAGCCCTCTCTTTCCACTGCTGGGTACAAAGGTAAGCGGAAAGAAAATCACTTCAATTTCTATACTCTTCTATGCCCACGTGTATCATATGTATGATGTAAACTTTAAAAGACGTTTTTAAAAATTCAAAACTAGGGCTGGAGATGTGGCTCAGTGGTTAAGAGCACTGGCTGATCTTCCAGAGATTCTAAGTTCAATTCATAGCACCCACATGGTGGCTCACAACCATCTATAGTGGGATCCAATGCCCTCCTCTGGTGCACAGAGAACCAGCACTCATATACAAAAGTAAATAAATCCTAAAACAAAACAAAAAAATCCAAACTGTCACATGAAAATCTGTCACATAACATTCTAAAAGTATTGGTTCTCAATGTTCCTAATGCTATGACCCATTAATACAGCTCCTCACGTTGTGGTGACCCCCACTATGAAATTATTTTTGTTGCTACTGTCACGAATCATAATGTAAATATCTGTGTTTTCTAATGGTCTTAGGCGACTCCTAAGGCTCTTTGGCCCTCAAATGGGTCGCTACCCATGGGTTGAGGACCACTGTTCTAAAAACTCCAAAAGCATTCAACAAATATTTTACTGGGTGCTACTAGATGGAGCAACAGACATACCACAGTGCAAGACACAAGATAAGTTGACAAACTACAATGAGGCAACTAAAGCCAACTACCCAGTAGGAGGCCCAGTGTTGGGGAAACACTAAGAAAAGGGGTCTTCAGCAAAAAGGAGTATGTCCATAAATATCTCAGGAAGGACACACTCAAAAGAACCTGCCCAATAGCAGAGATTATTTGATTCAGAATTTGTAAAAACTATAATTTCTAATGGCACTTTTAATGTAAAACCCAACAACAGATGAGTGACTAATTACAGTATGTCTGCTTAGAAAATTATATAGCAATTAAAAATATTTTCTAAGATCATAAGCATGTAACAATGTTTAGGATTTGTGTTAATATAGACTTTAGTTTTTTTCTATGCTATATATTAGAGACACCAAGAGCAAATGTCTTCCAATGAGGTACCAAAACTTGATAACCAAATAATGTGATTATCAATAAAGAATAAACTTTTCTATTTTTTCTACAATGAATAAACATTACTGGTCAAAGTACTGAGAACAAAAGAATGTTCAATGCCCGGCCATAAATAGGACAACTGTATCACCCTCCTAGGCTTGGGGGACAGTTCAGAAGAGTGGGAGGAATAAGAGCCAGAGGAAACTGGGGGAAGAGGTGTGGAATGCTGAGTTCAGGACATGATGTGGCCAGCACTCTTGAATTCACAGCAGCTGTGGTTACCTGCACAAGATTGGGCCAGGCACTATCTGCCAAGGAGGAGGGAGGGACCTGTGGGACTCTACCCTTCCTGATGCCTCATATGGAGTCAGCATTTGCTGAGGGAGGGGAAGACATAGTCTTTAGTGGAGGAGTCGCTCTAAGGATCCCATGCTCCTGTAATAAATCTAGTGAAACTCATTGGACATAACACACACACACACACACACACACACACACACACACACACACACGCCAGCATGAAAGCAGAAATGGGGCTAGTTATGAAGAGGAAGATAATTAGCTAATAAAGCATTTTTATATAAAAAGTTCTTAGAGAAGACAAAAACAGAAATACTTTTCTGTACCTTCTACTAAGGATTTATATTATTTTATGTTGGGAGTGGTATAAATGCATGCAGTGAATACAACATTTAAGTTTAGAATCAGGAGAGGAAATGAAATTAATTTTTTAATTTCATTGACTTTAAAGAGTCTTCAGACTGAATTTTGTTTTCTAAGCAACAGAAGTGTAAGGAGAAGGGTAGCAATTCTGTCTTCAGTTAACACAACATTCCCAAAGTCTAAGGAAAGTTTTTACACACACCCTACTTGACCCCCAGCACCCTCCCCATCTTCTTCCGAAGCCTCTCTATTCCTGAGCCCTTCTCTAGGATTCCAAAAAGGCTGGGTGGGCCCAAATAATAGCAGACATACTTTCATATCACTCATTCTCCTCCACATCAATTAAAATTCTCACTTTTTCAGAGTCAGTATCTTAAGAGAAAGAAAATGTAAGGAAATTGTTTTAATCTAAGAGACACACATTAATAAAAGATCCTCCAAAGATGGTTCAATACAGAGGAAGGAACCCTGGACTGGGAGGAGACAGAAAATTTGCTTTTCCTAGTTCTGGAACCAAGATACTTAGAGATACTTCCCAATTTCATTGAGGCTATTACCTAATGTATCAAATGTAAAGGGACTATACAAAAACTGCAGCTAGTTCTACATACTATGGTTCAGTGACTTATAACATTAGATAGCACCAAATATTTAAGTGGTTGGTGATTTCAAAAAGAATGAGAAATACAGGACAGGATAAAGGATTTGTATTTCTTTAACAATCCTGAATTAGCTAACTAACATTTCTATCTTAGTTAGAATTTCTATTGCTGCGACGAAATACCATGACCCAGAAGCAAGTTGGGGAGGAAAGGGTGTACTTGGCTTACACTTCCACACTGCAGTCCATCACTGCAGGAAGCCAGGACAGGAACACAAACATGGTAGGAACCTGGAGTCAGGAACTGATACAGAGGCCATGGAGGGGTGCTGTTTACTGGCTTGGTCCTCATGGCTTGCTCAGTCTGCTTCTACAGAACTCAGGACCACCAGCCCAGGGATGGCCCCATCCACAATAAGCTGGGCCCACTCCTATAAATCACTAAGAAAATTTGCTCTATAGCTGGATCTTGCAGAGGCATTTTCTCAGTTGAGGTTCCTTACTTTCAGATAACTCTATTTTGGGTCAAGTTGACAAGACTAGCCAGCACCCATGTCAGATGACTCACAATGGCCTGTGACTCCATCTGCAGGAGGTCCAAACCTCTAGCAAACAGGAGCACCTGTGCTCATGTGCCCCCCCCCACACACACACACTTAAAAATAAAAACTTCTTTTTAAAGTAAGTTTTTATTAGATTAGGCTATTTGTATTTCTGGGTATAGATATGTACTATGGACACCTTGTAGGGAAAAGGGACTGGCTAGAGAAACCCACCCTGACCCTGGAGCCCAGAATTAGGGAAGGATGGCTCAGATAAAGCCAGTAAGAAAAACACAGTTTAGCTCAGATCAGAGCAATCTCTACCCCTGTCCAACTGACTTGTGAAATCAACCAATCACAGAACAGGACAGTAGAATCCTGGCCCTAGGGCCCAGGACCAGGGAAAGAAACACAGCCCGTGTTTGGGACCTGAGCCAGAGAAATGAATACTTTATCCCAAAACCCAGAACCCAGGAAATATGCCCTGACTCTGAAACTAGTACCAAAATAACACTCTTGGCCCCTAGAATCAGAGTCAGTGAAAGAAAGGTGCCCTGGCCTTAGAGGTAGTGTCAAAAAGCCAAGAAAGGCCGGTGAAAGAAACATAGTTTGGCCCTGACTTCAGGGCCATCTCTGCCCCTGGCTCACAAAACTGGCCAATCCCTGGGCAGAAAATAAACTAACCAATCACAGTTGACTCCACTCCCTAGACATTGGTCAGTGGTGAGCTGTTCTCGCCACCGCCTTCCCAAAATAAACCTTCCTCAAAAGAGTATTGGGTGAAGACCTTCATTCACTGGTGCACAGAAGAACCTTGCTGGGACATCCCATAGTGAAGTGAGTGAGAAAGAGCTGGTAACACTGAGCCAGAGATTGTGGCTCTCCAGGAGAGGAGCAGGATTGCTGTGTCCTGCAGGGAGACCATCCCCCATCACACTGGGTATATCCTGACTTTCCTGAAGAATCAAGATACCCTTCCTTCCTGAAGCAGTTCCAGGCCTGACTCTCCTGAGAAGTCAGGAAACCTTCCTTTCCAAGGCTGGGCTGTTTCTTTGCAGTCCCAGCCATCACAGCTGTGCTAAACAGCTCCAGGTGTCCGGGACACCTTCAGGGCAGAGTTCTTGTGCTAAGTAGCTGGAGGTGTCCAGGATACCTCACCCTCTAGGGCTGAACTGTCTCCTTGCAGTTTCAGCCATCAATTTACTAACATTTTGGTGCCGAAACCCGGGGCACCACACCCAGAGTTTTTGCAGTTTACTTACACACCTACCTACATTTTAAAGAACTCAGTAAAGCACATCTCTCCCTCCTCCACCTGTCTGTCTAGCAATATAATAGCTGTTATCTTGTAGGAGCTTACATTTCAAAGCACTGAGACCAAAATGTAACTCAATCTTTTTCACTAATATGAAATCAATGTTTCCAAGGATAAACGAACTCAAATTTATATTGAAGCCTCTGAGCTATTTGAAAATAAGACACCTAAGTTATGAAAATATGAAACAAGAAAAATAAGAAAGCTTTAGAACATGAAAAGTGCACATTCCTTAGAGTCCAGGAACCACTTAAAATGATGAATAATGAACTTACTGTGCATAGGCACTTCCGCATACAACCCCTTATTCTGTGGAAAGAGCCCTCAGCCGTATCAGGACATTTCATGGCGGGGTACTATGGACATTGAACAAAAGGAGGACAATTTTCTTATCACGGAGACTTTGACCTTACTATTATTTCTCAGTAATAGCTTTACCCTGCGGTAGGGACAGCCGCCTCCACTGCACTATACTGCACGAGTTACAACACTCCCTTTATGCTTCCTTCACAAGTCACTTCGCCAGCTCCTGTAATTCAACAGGAGAAATGCGTACAAATACAAAGCACATAGTATAAACAAGCATCTAAGTGCAACTTCCATTCTGTACAAATGAATGACAGCCCTAATATTAAAAGTGTAAAAGATCTCTGTCACAAGTAGAAATACATTTTTAAAATATATTTTGCACTATCTTATTTTTTTAAGAATCTTAGAGTGTCTACTTGTAGCTGAAAAATATTGAATTGATGAAATACATGATCTCTGGCTGACCCTTTTTATAGAACTATTTAAGACTAGGAGCACTCATACTGAAGAAACTCAGTTTGGCATAAGTGAGCCAAATGTATTTTGACAAACCTTCATAAAGTACACTACTAAGTAGCACAAAACATTTAGTTTTCCCAATATAATGAATCACTGCTATGTATGTATGAAATACAGATCTGGATCATACTTTATTGCTACTATAAGAACCACATGGACTATTTCCTTTAACTTAACATATTTCTTACTATTCATTTCCTGGTCCTGTTGGAATGAACATCACATGCCACTAAAACAGAAATCAGTATTCCGGGGGGTATGTGCCCGATTACCTAAATAGATACAAGTAGAAACAAAGAATACATCATCTAACCACATCCTTCAAGATAATCATATAATTCACCCCAATCTACTCTGTAACTGATGCTTTTATCTGTCCGTCTTGATTCTGATTTTAAGGTTCTCAAGAGATTTCCCTAGGGGAAAAGGTATTCAAAAAGAATGCATTGAGAGAAGGAAACGGAAATAAGATTATAAAAAGTCATACGAAAACAGAGAGATCTGGGTTAAATTCCAGTTCACCTTCTGCTTGCACCATCTTCACGAATTCACCTTCCGCTTGCACCATCTTCACGAATTCACCTTCTGCTTGCACCATCTTCTCCAGTTCACCTTCTGCTTGCACCATCTTCTCCAGTTCACCTTCTGCTTGCACCATCTTCTCCAGTTCACCTTCTGCTTGCACCATCTAGGCCCCAAGAGGCTTCGCACTTGTGAAATAAGAGCCTCATGGGACCAACATAAAAATATGTTCAAATAACACATGAGGATACTAATATCTGTGCTGGTGGCATGTGAGACTTGTTCCAACAGGCACAGGAAATAGAGAATATGTAAAATGCTAAATTAGAGGAATCACTATGGGCGGCACTATAAAACAATAAAGAAAGCAGGAGTATTATTTGGGAGATCTGTATTTCATACATACACAACAATGACTCATTGTGCTTCTTGACTCAGAAATATTTTTATATTAGAAAATTAGGAAGACACTGACGGTAGAGGAAAAAGAACAGGCAAGGATGTCCACATATGTGCATACACAATACACCCATATAGACACACATATACAAGAGGAAACATATAAACCATTTATAGTTTCAAATGAAACAGTGTGTGAGAAGACCAAGAGTGGGGAAGAGAGAGAGAGAAGGGGAAAGGAGGGAAGAAAAGAAGGAAGATGGCATTCTCTCAAAAACGGAGGGTGGGCAACCAGCTACTCCATGTACATGTTCCATACTGTCTCCATCTTCAATGTGAACAGCCAAGGGTCACTAAGAAAATCCTAATATAAAAGGCAAGATGCTATTAAAAATTTAAAAAGACAGACAGAAAGAAAAAGGAACTTGGCCAAGCTGAGACAATATGAGCAATATGCTCAGAAAGGGATGCAAACAATATTACAGGCATGAGAAACGAAGAGAAGGAGCCGTAGGGATGCTACTGTAGGTACAGTGCTTGCCACACAAGCCCAGGATCTGAGTTGAGACCCCAGAACCCACATAAAAAGCCAGGCACAGGCCTGTTATCCCAACACCAGGAGGCAGAGACAGCAGGATCTTGAGGACATGCTGGCCAGTCAACCTAGCCAACTGGTGAGCTCTACGTTCAGTGAGACCTTGTCTCAAAAAATAAGGTGGGAAGCAATATAGGAAGATATCCAACATTGACCTCTGACCTTCACACATGTGCACAAGGGAGCATACACCTACACACACTTGTGCATACACTCACACACAAAGTAATAAAAAAATAAATAAAAGAGCAGGGTTTAAGGAAAAAGAACACACTAAAAATTATGGGGTTTTTTGGTTTTGTTTTGTTTTTAACTAAGAAAGCATAAGAAGAGTTGGAAGAAGATGATATGAAAAACTTTCAGAACTACAATGAAAGGTTTTTTTTCAAAAGAGAAAAATTAAGTAAATATGGAAGGTAAAAAATCTGACTGACCTCTAATAATATCAGAGAATCAAAGGTCCTCAGGTGTCACTTGTCCCACAGACCTACATAATAACTATTCCAAACTAGACCAGGACACAGGACGGCCCAGATGGAACTGGCCAGGCCACACCCATGACAAGTTCAGAGTATGAATGTGGAAACTCAGCTGGCAGACTGTCCCTTGAGAAGAGTGAGAATCCAGGTTTGATGCCAAGCACATTCACAGCTGCTAACAACCGTCTGTGGCTCCAGCTCCAGGGGACCCAATGCCCTCTCTGGCCTCCTTGGGCACTGCACACAGGCGGTACACAGACACACCTGAGGGCAAAACCCTCAAGCACATAAAGCAGACGGGGGTAGGGAGAGTCAGGAAAAGGAGCTATAGAAAACTGCGGGAAAATACATCTGACCAAATCTGATGCCTACTCGTGATTTACAACAAAACAGCCAACCTTACAGCTAGCCAGGTACATAAAGTAACTTTATTTGATTAAAAATAACACACGCACACGCACACACACACACACACACACGCACACGCGCACACACACACACACACACACACACACACGCACACACCACAACTAGCATCGTATTCAATAACACACACACACACACACACACACACGCACGCACGCACGTGCACACACACACACACACACACACACACACACACGCACACGCACGCACACACACACCACAACTAGCATCGTATTCAATAGATGAGACCAAGAATAAGGCAAGGCAAGGCAAGGCAAGGCAAGGCAAGGCAAGGCAAGGCAGATAGATGGATCTCTGTGAGTTGGAGGCCAGCCTGGTCTACAGAGAGAGTTCCAGGACAGCCAGGGCTACACAGTGAGACCCTGTCTTGAAAAAAACAAAAGCAAACCAAACAAAACAAAAGAAACAAACAAATAAAAAGGAGTAACTTTTGGCCGGGCAGTGGTGGTGCACACCTTTAGTCCCAGCACTCGGGAGGCAGAGGCAGGCGGATCTCTGAGTTTGAGGTCAGCCTGGGCTACAGAGGGAGTTCCAGGAAAGGCGGGGCTGCTCAGAGAAACCCTGTCCCCGGGGGTAGAAAAAGAGAGTTAGGCAAGGATGTCCCCTCTACTACTTTCCTACACTGCAGGAAGGACTGGGAATACAGGACAATGGATGTAAGGACATGACAGGAAATCATCAGAAGGCAACAGTTAGTGAGGGAGTCTCAGGAGCTCTTTACCCCCACCACACAATGAACAACGCTGGCAATGGACTCCAGTAGTTTCTGTACAAAATCAGAATTTTAGGGTACTGTCCAAAATAGCCACAGAATTTTGCCTCAGAGTTTTAAAAATAGACAAACTGGGCCTCAATTGCAAATTTAAAATTAAAGATCTTTAGTGAAAGAGAAATATTAAAGGACCTCTAATAGAGAAACATGCCGAGTGCTCGGAATCAGTCAAGCCACCTCAACATGGAAGCCATCTCTGTATGTCAATTCCCTTCTATAAACATAATTTATTTCTCTTCTTCTTAAACTATGCCACAAAGTATTTCTTTAAAAATTCAGGAAGAATCAGGAATAGAGATTAATGTCAAACTATAAGCCACTTTGTACCATAACAATAATTCAAGTACACAAGCAGCACTGAATGAATCCTTACACAAAACCAACAGGAAAGCAAGTGAAGAGTGAAACTCCATCAGCAATGACTAATGTAACTTGTCGTCCTGGACCGGCTCCTCAACAGACAAAGGACAACGCTCAAAACGCTGGTGAATCTGAATAAAGTCTGGATGCTAGCTAATGTACCAGCAATTATTTCATTTTGACAATGTGCCACGATAATGTGCGGTTATGTATATAATGGCAAAAGAAACAGGGCAAAGAATGCATGCAAACGGGTTGGGGATTTAGCTCAGTGGTCCTGGGTTCGGTCCTCAGCTGGGGTGGGGGTGGGGATGCATGCTTCTACACTAGCTTTTAAGTTCTGAAAAATCTAAATGTATCCCAAATTTGAAGAAAACACACATACCATGGCCAAGTGGAATGTGCTCTATGTACCTGAGGCTGGTTCTACATTCAACAGTTAGTTATTGAGGAGCTTGGCATAGTAGTAGTTCATACATATAAACTCAGCATTCAGCAGGCTGAGACAGAAAAGCTGCCTAAGTTGGAAACCAGACTGGACAAGCTAAAGAAGAGAAGTAGTAACTGTGTCACTACACATAGGAAAAGTGATAAAATCCAACACCTTTCCATGGCCACAACTCTCAGGAATAAAGGGAAATTTTCTCAACTTGGTAAAGAATGCCTATAAAAACCTACACCTTACAGAAATAAGGGGGACACCTTGTAAAAAGTAGTTCTTACTTGGGGAAATACATTAAGTTTCACTAATTTACAAACTTCAAATTAAAGAGAAGCACAGATTCTGAGACTACAATCAGAAGACTAGACTAAATGAAAAGATTAATTAGAAGTTAAGGTACATATATCATTTCCCAGAATCATTCCGCAAAAGTGCAGACAGTAGCTTCCCATGCAGAAGTCTGGAGACCACACTTTAATCAAGTTACAGAAATGAACATTAGCAATGGGTGTTCCATCATGTGATTTTCGACATCCACACATCACTCTCACAACTCTTAACAAGAACCTAGGCATAAAGAAATTCTATAAACCCAAACCAGGATTAAAGAACTCTAAGAGATTAAAACAAACAAAACAATAGTAATCACAACAAAGCAGTGACAGCTAAGTGTGACACATGACCCTAGATTGGTCTCAAAACTTGTTTTCTAATCAGAATTACTCGAATAACAGAGAAATTAGGATTAGGTCCATAAATTAACTAATACCATATGTAAATGTTAATTCCCTAATTATTGTTGACAGCAGAGTTTATTGATGAATTTTCATTAGAATCATGGGATATTTAAACTAGAGAATGGGATAGGTACAAACCTCCAAATTTTTCTTAGTTCTGTGGGGGTTTTAACATATGTTCATACTTTTTTTTTTATACTTCTAATAAATGAAACAAAACTCTCTCCAGTCCACATGGGATTTAGTGCTTGGGCTTAATGACTATTGTATGGAAGGGCATAGGTTAGCTTTACAGCAGAGAAGCTCTGTGAATTAGGGACAGAAGCCAGCGTCCAGAAGTCTACCTGTAGATGAGAGCAGAAGGTTAGTGGAAGCATAAAGGGTACACTGGAGCCTACTGAGGAGGCTCCCAAACCTTCTGCTTTTCAGAGGCAATTTCTTCAAAGACTCCCCGGTCCCCAAGGCAAAAGAAACACCTAACCACTCTGCCTATTTCATATCAGGACCAAACAACCTAAGAAGGATAAAACCTTACTTACATTGGCAAGGGACAACTTCTCAAACCCAGTCATCCTATTGCCACTGTTCCACAGACCTCCTGCTTTTCTTTCACATGCAGCTACCAAAATCCCAGCTTTACAGCATCATTGAAAGTAGTGAGGCAATCCAGCCTTCCAGCTGAATTTATGGGTCAGAAAGACTGCTCAGCAGGTAAAGGTGTTTGCCACCAAGCCCAACAACCGGAGCTTAATTCCAAAACACACACAATAGAAGAACTGTGAGGGCCCAAAACAGCTTGACCACACAGCTGCCATGACAGGTTTAGAGGCCAGAAACAGATTCTATGCAGGCAACACCCAGACCCAGGAAAAGCCATAAGCTGACCCCACCCAGGGAGGGCCTACATCTAAAGAGAAGTACCTGACATTCCAAACACTGCAACCATTAGATAAGGTTAAATAAGATGGCCATATGACCCTGAGTCTAACACACACCTATTTCTGTTTTACAGACATACCCCTAGACAAATGTCAGCCAATCAGGTCCTGAACGCTAGAAATCCCCTAATCCCAACCTCTGCTATGATAAAAAACCCCACCCCACATGGGATCAGGGCTCTCTGCTCTCACCTCTGCATTGTATAGACAGAGAGACCAAGCTCAGAGTTTGAAATAAAGGCACTTTGCTTTTACATATGAGATTTGGTCTCCATGGTGGTCTTTTGGGGGTCCCTGAGATCTGAGCATAACAAGAACCAAGCCCCACAAGTTCTCTGATCCCTATGGGTGCACTGTGACACACATATGTCATGCGCACACACGTGTGCACGTGCACGCACACACACATGCACACACGAACACACACTGAACTTGCTCAAGCTCCAATGCACCATATTTTTAAGCATCTCTTTACTCCCTCTGAGTTTAGGCAATCCCCTGGGGGCTGGCACCACAGGGAAGCCAAAGGGAACATAAAGTATACTTGCAAGGAGAAAGAGAAAGACAAGGGAAGAGCAGAGCAGCGATAGGTCCAGCTGCACTTGGAAACACAGCAACAATGTTAGAACTTGACAAGTTCACAACTTCTATGAAATAAAACCCCACCCTTATCAATCTCTCAACCTCTCTGCTTATATGGAAGAAAATCACTGGAATCAGTCTTTAAGTCAATGAACTTGACCAAACGCTTACATTAATTCTAGGTAGCAAAGCTAAAATACAGTGAGTCCCACAATTTTTCATAAAGAAAATTCACCAATTAGCTGAACCATAGCAGGAAAATTCTAAATCTTAATTTGTACACATCTCTGGAGTATCAACAGAAATCACCCAGAATCCAGTAAAGGTTTCCTTGTGCAAAGAATAAAATGCAGAAAAGAATAAAATGCAGGAGCTGTAACACCTAACTTCATGCTCGAGGGCAATTTGGAAACCTGAAAAATACTGAATTACAGCATCATCCCTGATGTTAGGGATGGGGAACTAGCCCGGTCTGCAAAGCACTCCAGTGGTGCAGACTAGGGCACCCCACCAATGGTGACTGAAGACAGCAGTCACACTGACCAATGTGTAGCCCCTTACTGGCTTGTGGCCAGTGAGTGATCCAAATGGGGGCTAATAAAATTGAAGAACTAAAGTTGTAATTTTCCTTAATTTAAATTAAAAATAGCCACATACAACTATTTACTCCTGCGATGGCTAACACAACTAGATTTCTACTAAATGTTGGTTCTTCTAGATTTTCCATGCTGCGCCCTTAGTTTAAACTAGAGGACAGAAAATTCAGATCCTCAACCATATTATCTTAAAGGAATTTCATTAAAAACCGGCAGAAACATTACCAATTTGACAGCAATTCTTTTTTTCCTCCCCACTGGGGGGGTCTCACTATATAGCCCAGGCCTGGCCTCTCTCCAAGTCACAGTGTTTCTGCCTCAGCCTCCTGAGTGCTAAGATCATGGGTCTACGCCACCACACCGAGTTCTGTGGCTTTTTTCCCTCTGAGGAAGAGGTGGGTTCCTAATAAAAACCCTCTCTAGGTTAAGCCCATGTGTTTTTCTTTTGGCCATAAATCTGCTAAATCTAGGGTACATTGAATTTCTCTCCAGGGCCCAGCAATACCAATTCTGCTCCTGTGAGACCTCTGTTCTGTCTACCTAGAGCTCTAAGTTAGTCAACACAGCCACTGTAAGTTCTTGGGCTGACAAACTCTGACATATGCAGGGACGGACCTTTACAATATCTTTGAATCATGGCCAATGTATATACTGTTTTAAACTTAGAAGTGTTTTTAAAATAGCAAGACCAGAATTAATTAAAACGGTAAAGTTTTCAGTAAGCCAAACTTACCAAAGAAAATCTTTAGGTGCCTATTGGCCCAGCTTCCTGGAAGTATCACACAGAGAGTATAGAGCCAATGGCTTCTACAGTAATCTCACTACCTGCACTTCATACTCAACCCCTTAAGACATCATGCAAAACTCCTAGTGCAGAGTATCAACATCCTTATTGAGCGTTTAGTTCAAAATGATGTTTGTGCCATTTCCCTAGCACACTGGACTATTTATAAACCATACAGCGAGCTACTTCAGTGACTCTTTTGTCGACATCCCTACAAAATTAGAGCACAGTTCTAGAAATGTCAAAGTTTAAGTTCTCTGAGCATTTTAACTGAAAAACTAATATAAGACCAAACTAAACACTAAGAGTGGAACTTCTTCACATAAGCCCTTAAAATTTCATCCCATAATCCTTTTAAAAATAAGCAAACCAAGATTTAGTGGAACATAAGAAAGTTACACAAAACAGATACAATTTACTCCCTGGCTTCTTTTTTAATCATGACAGAAAAAAACATTTCAAAAACACTACTATAGGGGTAGAGAGATGGCTCAGTAGTTAAGAACAAGTGTTGTTCTTGCAGAGGATCTGAGTTTGATTCCCAAGACCCACACCAGGCATCTCACAACTGCTCAAGGGGTTGCCTCTAGCCTGAGGCACATGAACATATAAGGACACACATATGCACATAAATAAATAATAATAAAATTTTAAAAACGACTACTTAAGGAACTAGAGCTTAGGCTGGTATAAAGCTCAATAGTAGTACACTGGATGCTTAAGGCCCTGGAGAAGGGGCAATAGAGAGAAACAAGAGGAAAGGAAAGGAAGAATCTTCAGTGTGTCACTGTTGCAGGACACACACAATAATGACAAATTATTCTACTCTTAAGGAGTTCAGTTCATGTACTCAGCCCTACACTTACTTGAAATGATTACTAAAGAAAAAAGTTTTATATATATATTTTGCTCCAGAAACAAAAACTAGTACTCCCTCTTTCCAAACAAACGCCAACATACTACTAGAACACCTCATTCCTGCTCAACACTCTAGGCTCCCTGGCTTACTATTTGGTCTCTCTAAGTCTTCAGCACCAATTCATTCTTTTTACAACACTTAATGTTTAGGTTACATTTTCTTCTTGCTGTCTCCAGCCTGACCGTCAGGTAAGGACAGAAAGAGCATGGTAACTTACTGAACACACCTTATTTCACCAACCTCCCAAAAAGCTCTGTCCTAGAACATGAATCGCACCCCCACTTTGGAAAGCAGGTGCTAGGAGATTACTTGTTCATGCTCACACTGCCAAGAATTCACACACTTTATACATACACAGAACTGAATCCTCCCCAAAGCTGTTTCAAAGTCTGGTGCCTTGGGTTCCATTTAAGCAGTTACTCTAAGATGCAGAGCAGAAATCAATGAACTTTTTGTTTTTCTGTTCTATAGCTACTTTGTGTTTTGTTGTTTAGTTTGGGTGGTTTTTTGTTTGTTTTGTTTTGTTTTGTAGCCTAGGCTGGCCTCAAACTCCTCCTGCCTCAGCCTCATGGTGTTAGGATTACTAGTGTAAGCCACTGTGCCCAGAGGAACTTTTTCTTAAAGGGCCAGATAGTAAAAACTTTAAACTGCAGCCAGCGAGTCTATAAGGCAATGAGTTAACTCTCATTATAGCGTAAAAGGATCCACAGACAAACATGAAAGAATTTACATGGCTGTACTTTAACACTAGAGGCAGCTTGACTCGGGCAGGCCAGAGTTAAACATTTTGATAAACACAGCTATGACCAATTTTGGCATAAAAAGGCTCCACTATGTGTCTTAAATGACCAATAACAATTGAATTTTGTGAAGCTGTACTTCACAGTGGATAAGCATTTAAAATCTGAATAAAGCATTACAAGTATCAATTCCAGGTTTGAAGTCACTCCAAAGAGCAAGATCACTATGATAAAATTAGAAACAAGTTAGCAGCTTCAAGACCATTAGTAAATAAGTCATCTTGGAAGCACTTGCCACAAGCCTGAATACCTGGCTTGTTCCCCAGATCAGTGGGGAGAGAACTGATTCCCAAAGTTGTCCATACACACACACACACACACACACACACACACACACACACACACACACGCACGTGCACACACACACATACATGCACACACACATACAGACATGCACACACACAAACATGCACACTACACACATATACATGCACATACACACACATTCATGCACAGTCACACATATGCATGCACGTGCACACATACATGCACACACACATACGCACACACGCGCGCACGTACACATACACGCACACACAGACATGCACACATACAGACATGCACACACACATACACACTGCGGGCACACACACACACATTTTTAAATTAAAATTTTTAGTACTGCTAAAAGTATATGTTTTTCAGGGCAGTTGATAAGTCTCAGTGATTAGAAACACAAAGCAAGCCCGAAGGCCAGAGTCCAATCCCCAGATCCCAAAGTGGAAACAGAACTGACTCCTAAAAAGTTTCCTCTGATCTTCACATGCATGCTACACACACACACACACACACACACACACACACACACATACACACACATACACACACACATACACACACATACACACATACACACACATACACACATACACATACACACACACACACACATACACACACATACACACACACATACACACACACATACACACACACATACACACATACACACACACATACACACACATATACACACACCAGAGAGAGACAGAGAGAGAGAGAATAATAGTTGGATTTTTTTTCAAGAATAAGCTTTATGAGTCACATGGTTTACAACACAAAAAGTTACAAAAACTGCAGAGCACTGGCACTCAGCCCTCCTTGCTCTCTCTCTCCCTCGCAGTAAGAACCTCCCTGTCCTAATCATTTTTCCTCCCGCTGTTCTTGGTAACACCAAGAACCTTAACAAGAATCTGCCCCACATTTTAGACTCTAAATTTCCTGACCACCAAAAGGAAAAAAAACAAACAAAATTGTCTCTCTAGAGGGCAAACAGATTCAGGGGTTCTTTTCAGACCCTTTTCTCCGTTCCATCTCAGGCCCCAGCTATTAACTGCCACATCACTAGTTACAGCACCAGGAGGCAGGAGCACCTCCGAGGTACACTAGCAGACTTGTTTAAACACAGAAAGAACTGCTCTTAATTTTTTAAAAAAGACACACATGCTTACATTTTAAGATACAGCATATTAAGGGTAAGTATATCAGGGATGTGTGCTCATGTTTTGACATTGATAACTATCTGTTCCAAGGGGAGGGGCACGCGGGCCTTCCAGAAGTGTCCACCACATCCTCCAGAAGCTGAGTGGCCCATTGATTCCTACCTTCCATCTTCGGCCTGACTCCCTCAGTTACCTCCACCCAACAATTCTTCAGCATCCTTAAGCTCTGTAAACCACAATCCTCACCTTTCAGCAGTTACCTCACCTCCGGGCCTTCCTTTCCTCCTTTTCCAGCCTCTGTCTACTGGCTCATAGCTACAGCCACTTCCACACCTACTCTCAATTCTCTTGTCCCTCTCTCCCTAGGCTGGACACTCCTAATAAAAGCATTGGCTTAGCCAACTCTGAAACTAACTGGATTGAGATATGCAGTCTTGGTGTTTGCATCCCTCTAAATTCCAAACCAAGTTTACAGGACCCTTAACACCAGCAACCCTACGTCTCTCCAGTCCACTCATTCTCACCTGGACAATTTCACTTCTGTTTGTAGTTCCGAATCCCACCCTAAGGAGACTCAAGCCCCTCCCCGAGCCCCTCCCCCACCCCTCCCCTCTCCCATCCCCCACCCCTCCCCGAGCCCAGCACTTCCCACCAATGCTCTTCTCCCCACAAGCTGAGCTTAGGCACTTAACCAAGTGCTCTTCTCTCTGCTTCTGCTTGCTAATCAGCCTCTGGACCTGTGTGCTAGAGCGCTTCCCTCCCTTACAGTCTCTCCATGTCAACCTCTCCCAGCATAGTACCATGCTTTCCTTGTCCAGCAACCATATCCCAAGCATGCTGGGATACCTCCAGGTAAAAATAGACATTTAACTCTACCCTTTGTCTCCGCTTTGCAGCAGAAACTCTCTACCAGCCTCACCTGAACTCACTCCCTTCCCTGAAATCCAATGTTGTGAAGCTTTCATGCCCCAAATTCCCCTGAAATTAGTCTCCAGTGCCAACCTGTCAAATCCAAGGCTGTTCTGCTCACCCTCTTAGCAACAGTCGATGAAGCAATACTTACTTTCTGGCTTTTTCTTTTGAGCTCTAGGAAAACACACTTTCCTAATGCCCCTCTACTCCACTGCAGCCTGTTTCAATCCCCAAATGTGACCGTGTCTCAAGCTCCAGACCTCAACTCTCTCCTTGATCTGGATGAAAGCCGTAGGAAATGTTAAACCTTTTCCTGAGTGCCCCACTCCTCTACAGTCGCTGCTCACCTATCACTCACCTGCTCAGCCCACCAGCCACTATACTTCCTACATATTTATTCCAAGCTTCACAAGCATATCATGTGTCAAACTCACTGAATTCCACACTTAAACAAGTGTATGTCACTGTGTGTAAAAGAGTAAGTTACACCATAATCTCGTATGATGCCCATGATGGGTTTAGGCATGTGTTTACACAAACAGCCATTTCTCCATAGAGCCACCAAAACAAATAAATACAGGCCTTTACCATTGCTCCTCATTTCCTCCTAGAAAGGTACCACATAACTTGAGGAATCAACCGGTACCGACCTGGCTAGCTTTCATAGCATTGGAGGGGTCTATGCATGACACCAAGATGAAAACATTCAAGAGTCTTGGCCCAGGCTATGAACTACAAGCTACACTAATGAATGGCCTGTCAAGACATGTCCACTAGTATAAAAATTACTTAAATGATATGGGAATAAGCAGTCACTTTCTGATGGTATTTAAAGGCCACAAAAGAGAACCCAAGCCTGCTTCCACTAACTGGGACTAAAACCTGTGGCGGACTAGGTCAGAGGCCCTAGAGAGCCTAATACTATGATTCTGTGTTCTGGTTTGCTTTCTGTTGCTGTGATAAAACACTGACCAAAAGTAATTCAATGGAGATAGAAATTTGGCTTACAGGTAATAGCCCATCATTGAGGAAAGCCAAGATAGGAACTCCAGGAAAGAATCTGAAGGAAGGAACTAAAGCAGAAATCATGCAGCTTACTGCCTTGCTTCTAGACTCACATTTAGCTCCCTTTCCTATACAGCCCAGGCCCGCCTGCCTAAGGCTGTGACCGCCCACAGTGGGCTGGGACCTCCTTCATCAATGAGCAATCAAGAAAAAAGGCCCATGGCATATCCATAGGCCAATCTGATGGAGGCAATTCTTTAGCTGAGTTTCCCTCTTCCCAGGTTCACTACCAAGATTAGCTATCATATTCTGCTAAATTAATATAGCAAGCAGTAAACTGGTCACTAAATTATTTTCCTGCTCATAGATCAGTGCATCTCTCAGGCCTCAAAAGAAGCTTCTTTTTGCAGATGATGATGAATACAAAAACCCACAACTAGTCAAAATGCAGAGAACAATAGACTGTAGTGTGCTCAGCTCTACATGGGACATCTACATCAAACACACACACACACACACACACACACACACACACACACACACAGCTCAGGGATCATCACAAGACAGTGGGTAGAAACACTGGAAGACGATGTCTACAGAAAAACATTACAGCACCAGACATGATGGAGCTCCTGTACACACAAACTCAAAGTGGCTGTGGCTTCCTGAGTAAATCTGCACAAGATCAAGCCGATCAACACCCCAGGGGAAGGCTCATGACGTCTTACCCCTGTCTAAAGCATCACTGCCAATGCTGCTAGGAGAGCGAGAGAGACCATTTTCTTCAGTATTCAGCGCCTGAGAGGCTCCAATAGATGGCCTCCATCCATGCACATGCAGGCAACACTAAGTGTACTCAGTGGGTTTTAAAAACAAAGAGCACATGAAGTTGGGAGAGAAAAGTGGTGGGTGGGTAGGGAAGGAAGCGGGAACGGGATAGATTTGATCAAAACACACACACAAGTATATATAAAACTGTCAAACAATAAAATTTTAAAAATTAGAAAGGGGGGGGGGCAAGAAATGCCAAAGAGGCAGGAAGATCACAGGTTTGAGGCCAGCCTGGGACATAAAAAGACCACACACACACACACACACACACACACACACACACACACACACACATTTTATTACCACTGGTTAATAAAGAAGCTGCTTTGGCCTATAGTAAGGCAGGTTAGAGCTCGGTGGGAAATCTAAGCAAAGATAGAAGGGCAGAGTCAGAAGCAGACTTCAGTCAGCCACCAGAGGAGCAAGATGTATTAGAATGAAGGTAAAGCCATGAGGCGCGTAGTAATACATAGATTAACAGAAATGGGTTAATTAAATAGTGAGAGCTAGTTAGTGGAAGCCTGAGCAATAGGCCAAACAGTTTGTAATTAACAGAACAAAAGGGGTGGAGAGAGAGAGAGAGGAGGAGGGGGGCTGTGGAGAGAGTTGGGGAGAGGGGGTGGAGAGAGAGGGAGGAGGAGGGGGCTGTGGAGAGAGTTGGGGAGAGGGGGTGGAGAGAGAGGGAGGAGGAGGGGGCGGTGGGGAGAGGTGGGGAGAGGGGGTGGAGAGAGAGGGAGGAGGAGGGGGCTGTGGAGAGAGTTGGGGAGAGGAGGTGGAGAGTTGGGGAGAGGGGTGGAGAGTTGGGGAGAGGGGGTGGGGAGTTGGGGAGAGGGGGTGGGGAGTTGGGGAGAGGGGTGGAGAGTTGGGGAGAGGGGGTGGAGAGTTGGGAAGAGGGATAGAGAGTTGGGGAGAGGGGGTGGAGAGTTGGGGGGATGGGGTGGAGAGAGAGGGAGGAGGGGGGCTGTGGAGAGTTGGGGAGAGGTAGAGCGTGTGCCCTTGAGCCATTTCTCACCACCTTTATACCATATGGCCTACTGTGGCTTTCTGCATTTACTGATGGCAGAGTGTATTCTGCAAAGTATTCAAGACAGTATTTTGAAAATGTAAAGCACATGAAATCTCCCAATCGTCCAATGGTTTCACAGCACACTTTTTAACAAGGCTCTCACACCTGCCCTTTCAGAACTCTTCACAATTCTCCAGACACACAATTAATTTGTTTTTCTTTTGCAAACTCACCTCAAAAGGTCTTCACATCAGGTCCTGTAAAACTCTATCACCCTATCAGTAATACAGAAATGCCTACTTGAGCCACCCAGAGAGGTGGGTGGCTGAAGTCGGCCTGAAACCAATGCTCCATGATATAATTTGGCTTTTATAAATATAACTTAATACTTACAGTGTGTTTAGCCTTCTGTGTCCAATGAGAAAACTGAACTGCTATCACAGCAGCAGCAAACTGAAACAGTGAGAAGACCTAGTTTTTACTTTTCACGTCCTAAGGTGGAAAGGGTTGTAAAGGTATGTGAAGTAATGGAGCAACTGAAGAGTTACTTTCAAGGACATACATATATCTTTTCCTACTTCCTGAATTTTGAACCACGTAATTTCATTACATATTTAAAATGGAAATGATAGGGCTGAGGAGACAGCTCAGCTTTTAAAGTGACTATCATACAAGCATGAGTTCAGTCCTCAGAACACACATAAAAAAACCAGATGTGGAATGTACACTTGTAATCCCAGATCTGGGAAGGCAGGGACAGATGGTTCCCTAGGGCTCAATGGCCAGCCAGTCTAGCCTAATCCACAAGTTCCAGGCAAAGTGAGAGACCTGTCTCAAAAAACAGCAACAAAAACAAGGTAGATAACACCTAAAGAACAATAATCATAATCGAGGTTGACCCATGTTACACACACACACACACACACACACACAAACTCATTTCCAATGGCCAATCTTGTCAAGAGGTTGATCACCTAAACCAAGATTAATAACTGAACGACCCAGGACCACAATAAAAGAGGGCAACCCCCGCCCATCCCCAAACTCACACTGCCTCTATGTGGCAGTCAAGGCTGGCAGGAGAAGGCAGGGACACTGTCCTCTCAGACAAGCAGAAGTCCTTCTGTTGTCAGTTCCTGACCTAGGTCCCAGAGCAGTCACTGCACTCTCCGAGTCTGGTACTGGACCCTGTTGAGCCCAGCTGATCACAGGTCAGAGCAAAAGCCCAGCACTTTGAAAGGTCAATAAAGAGAAAGGAAGTTGAGAGAAGAGAAAGCCCAGAACGTTGTTCTACAGAATCCAGTCTGGTCAAGGGTGAGGTCCGGCAGCTGCTTGTGGACTAGACCTGTGGGCTCATCTTACACTCACCCTCCTTTGGTCAGGTACATACCCTGTGGGCATGACCAGAGAGCACAGGAAATGCTTCTCTACTCTTAGTCACAGAAATACTACATCCTCCTTTGGAAAGTGTACCCTGGATCCCATTAACCTCTTCCATCAACACGTCAAGCCTTTCCTGAAGCCCATCCCACCTACCGCCTCCATTCTAGTGAATGCTTGCAAAAGACGGCTTATTTTTCATGTACTTTACCTTAGAGTCAAGAACGGTCCTGAAAGTATTGATCTTAAAATACCGTTCCTTAAATTGTATATACCATGGATTTTGTTAAAGTGGAGATTGTAATTTGGTGGATCTGGTTCGTGGGTATTGCAAACGCCTGAGTCTCAGGAAGATTTTTAAGTAGCAAGGTTCTAAAAACCAATGGCACCTACATACACAGATCACCACCACACAAAGCACAGTCCTAATGGAATAGCGTTTTTCTTTGTACAGTTTATTCTTTCTTTAATTTACACCATACTTTTCTTCTTTTCCTCTCCACAACTATAATTCATCTTTCATGCCGTTTGCTTTTTTAAATAAATAAATCTATTTATTTTACAACCTGGCCTCAGTTTCCTCTCTCTCCTCCCCTCCCACTCCTTCCCCCAACCTCCTTCTGTTCCAACTTCCCAATCTACCTCTCCTCCGTTTCTATTTAGGAAAGGGAAGGTCTTCCATGAGTATCAACAAAATATGGCATGTCAAGTTTAGTTAAACTACACACCTCCCCATGTATTAAGGCTGGGTAAAGTGACCCAGTATGAGGAGGAGGGTCCCCAAAGCCTGTAAAAGAGTTGGAAACAGCCCCTGTTCCTGCTGTTGGGAGTCCCACAAGAGGACTAGGCTACACAACTGTCACACACACAGAGTGCCCAGGTCTGTCCCATGCAGGCTTCCTGGGTGTCGGCTCAGTCTCTGTGAGCCCCTGAGCCCAGGCTAGTTGATTCTGTGACTTTTTGATGCCACTTGCTTTTATTTGATCTGCATCTCTAAATTTCCTTCCTCTGCTTTTTTTCTTCCATACCTCCAAATATCCAAAATTATAAAAGTAATACAGCTGAGTGGTAGAGAGCACTTGTTTATCATGCACAAGGCCCAGAGTTTAATCCCTACACTGCAAAAATAAATAAATGAATGAATAATAAATAAAAGGTAAAGGTGGCTAATAAAAATGTTCTCACAGTATTTTCAAGTCTATTTTTATATGCTTTAATCAGATTTTAAATTCAGTACACACATAAAATAATCTGAGTTCTGGCAAGTATTTAAATGAGAATGAACCAGAGAAGACTACAGGATATGAGTTTAGAAATTGGGCCTGGTTTGTATTTTCACAGGGACTCTAAGAAAAGTAAGGCAAAAGGAATGCTAACTAAAAATGATTACAATCAATTTTTACATAATGAAAATACTTTAAAGTTCTACTTAAGGATCCACTTACAAATAAAATTCCTATTAGCAAACAGATGTTACTCCACAGGCACTATCACCTTGTTAGTTTTCAACTGTATTTTACTAAACATTTATTTTTTGTTACTTTATGTGCATGAATGCTTGCCTGCATGTCTGTACACCACCTGTTTATCTGGTGCATATGAAGGTCAGAAGGCAATGGATCCCATGGAGCTGAAGTTACAGCTGGCTGTGAGCTCCATGCAGGTGCTGGGAACCAAAGCAGCACCCTCTGTAGCATGAGCAGCAAGTGTTCCTAGCCACTGAGCCATCTCCCAGCCACTACACCATATTTTTAAATGAAAGCAAGAGAGATTTCGCAGTATGGTACTGTACATCTGAAAATTAGAGAGCATTCAAATGCCTCTAGTATAAAGTCCATATGTAATCATAGACTGATTTGACGGCTAGACCCTTAATGACCATAACTAACCGTAATCAAGCTATCTATTCAACTAATATAGCCAGATTTTCACTAGAGCACTTGCCTTAAGATGTGTTAACAATGGCTTAAATGTTGCCCAAGCTTAGAACATAAAAGATGCTACTACAGATTATGAGGAAGAAACTGATTTTTTGTTTTTGTTTTTGTGTTTTTTTTTAAGTAGGGTTAATTTTTAAAGAAAGGTTCTCCCTCTCTAGAACAAGATGGCTGGCCTTCACTTCAGGGTGACCTTTCTGCTGCAGCTTCTCTGGTGACCAGATTACAGGTGCAAGCCACCATGGCCCAAGAGAAACTGATTTTTTTTTTGGTTTGTTTGTTTTTTTTTTGTTGTTTTTTGTTTTTTTTTGAAACTGGGTGTCATGTAGCCCCACACTGACCTCCAACTGGCTGTGTAATAGAGACTGCCCTGAACTCATCTTCCTGCCTCAACTTTTCAAGTCTAAGACTCTAGGTGTGTACCACCAAAACCAGCAAGAAACTCATTTTCTTTTAACTGAAAAATAACATGAATACTCCATGCAGTTAAGAGATGAGACTCATGGGAACCCAAACTCTCCACTGACGGAAGGCAAGGCCCTACTGCTGAAAACAACATCTACACAACTCAGTAAACAGAGAAGTGGAGCTGGGGCCTACCTGGAGTCTTTACCCCTAATGGCTAGAATTCTTGGTATCAGAAGGTATTTTGCACACTGACAGAAGAGTAGTGTAAACACCAACCCAGCTACAAGCCCTTTGATCTATAATGGTGTCCTCTAGTGCAATGGTGGCACACAGCTTGTTGGAGTAACCAACCAATATCCGATTTAAGGTTCCATGAGATGGAACCCATACTCAACACGCTTGGGTGCCAAGAACCTGAGACGAAATAGCCAGGGACCTAAGGGACAACCAAACACTACCAGTCTACTAAAGGAGAGTAGTAATAAAATGACTTCTAACAACATTCTGCTATACTCATAGCCCAGCGCCTTGCTCAGCCATCATCAGAAAAGCTTCCTCCTGTAGCAGTCAGGAACAAATATAGAGATCTCAACAAGACAATATGAGAGACCTATGGAACACTCAACCCTAAAGAGGATGTCTCCATCAAATCCCTCCCCCCAGGGCTCAGGGAACCCAGCTGAAGAGGAAGCAGACCGCAAAAGCCAGGGGGATGGAAACAAGGAAATAAGGCCTTTGAAACACAGCAGGACTAAGCTCAGTTAAACTAAAAGACTGAGGCAGTATGCACAGGGCCTGCAACACATATGGGCCTAGAGCTGAAAGGATAAGTGTACAAATGCCCCCATCCCTAACCCAGAAGATATCTCCAATAGACAACCACTTGCAAATGGAAAACTTCTTCTCCAAAGGAGTCTTACTGGGGAACAAACTACTCTGAAGGGGACTGCAAGCTCAACATAAGATGGGCAACAGAAAATAACTCAACAGCATCTTTAGAGTTTCCTGTCTCATGTCACATCAGGGCTTTTTTTTCTTTAGTTGTCTTTTTGACTTTCATTTTACTTATGTTTATCTTTTTTTTTTAACTCTTCAGGTTTTGCACATATATTATGGCTTCCGACTTTGTGTTTTATGGGAACCCTGAATGTGCGAACGAGTGTGTCTCTGCATATTTCTGCATCTCATCTGTTTCTTGTGCCTTTTCTTGGGCTCTCTTCCTTCTGATTTGTTTGTTTTGTTTTATCTTACCATTAACCCTTAGATGCCTGTTTTCTAAGGAGAGTGAAAGGGTGTGAATCCAGATGGGAGGAAAGGTGGAGAGGGATAGGAAGGAGTAGGGGAACCATGAACAGAACATATAGTATGGGGGAAAGCTATTTACAATAAAGAAAACAACAAAAAGAACTGAGATTCAAGTCAAGTATGGGGGGCTCACACCTATAATCCTAGACTAACGGGCAGAGGCTGAGGAATCTCTGTGAGTTTGAAGCCAGCCTGGTCTGACAGTGATTCAAATTAGATTCACAGTAGATGGTCCCAGGATACTACCAAGTGAAGAATCGGATGCAGCAGGACCACCTTCCTTGTTAGAGTCCCAGCCTTTATGGGCAGCAGCCCGGTGCCAGTCTACACCTTCTCCTCCTTGCACCACCCTCCCCGTTCCTCGACTGAAGTGGCCGTCAAGTCCCATCCACTCTGCACGTCCTCTGCACTGGCGAGACCTCCTCGCTCCTTGTCCACCTCACCTGCTCAACAGCTACCCTGACTCCACTGCCTCCGTCACCCACCCTCTCATCTGGGATCCATATTCCATACCCCAGTCCTGGTAATGTCCCAATTACAAACCTAGACGTTTCTCCTTCTCAAAACTTCCAGTGGCCCCGCCACTGACGCTCTAAGACCCAAGCTATTTATAAGAATGTATGACTTCTATCATTTGAGTCCTTCCAGGCTTTCAAACGCCCTACCACACTGGAATCCCCTCAGGGTTGGAATTTATATCCCAAACTGGCCTCAAACTCGATATCCTCCTGCCTCAGCCTATGCTGTAATTACAGGCAGGTGTGTACCAGGCCTCATGCTACACTTAAAGCCTCAGGATATCAAACCTTACTACTTGAATTCCCAGCATGCATCCGGCTATAGGCTGTCTAAACACAGAGATATTCTTCGCTTCTTCCCCTCTGGCGTGCTGTACAATTCCCATGCTTCTCTGAGATTCAGCCTGCAGCTGCAGATAGCTCAGTCAGTGAAGCGCTTGCATGCAAGCATGAGAACCTGAACTCACTCCCCAGCATGAAAGCCAGGCCAGGCGCAGTGGCATACTGTTTGTGACCCTAGTGCTGGGGAGGTTGAGACAGACCATCCCTAAGGCTTACTGGCTGGCCAGACTACCCTAATAAAAATAGGCAGAAAAAAAAAAAAATTAACGGAAAAATAATAAAACTCAGCTTGGATCCCAGGAAAGCAACTAAAGACATAGTACTATTCTTGTTTCTCACTCTGTGAACTCTATAGTAACACTGACATTTAATGGGCATTTACTATGTCCCTACCACTGTTCGGTCATTTCACAGAATTAGGTGATTTAATCTTTGGGAACTGAATTACAGAGAAGTAACATCCTTTGCTTATTCAACTGGGTAGAAACTCTAAAACATATATATTTGCATTCCTGTACCTATCACATCGAATTTACTTATATCTTACTCTGCCCTGTACGCTCCTTGAGGGCAGGGAGGATGCCATCTGTCTCTAAATCAACAGTACCTGGTATAAACTGGTTAGACATTGCATACATTTCTTGAATTGCTTTTAAAATGATGCTCCTAACAAACTCAAGATAAAACTAGGAATACAAGGATGAAGCAAGCAAAGAAAAGGGTGTTAGAAAGAGAGCTTATTACCAACATGAGATTACAGTCCTTGGTGAAATGGACTTATTTTGTGGTAATAGTGCTTAGTAGCTAGAATAAATCAAAACTCAAAGGACCATTTGCTTAAGATTAACTTTTTCCCTCACTAAGTAAGAATCCTTGTTTCTTATCATTCACTGCAGTAAAAGAAAGCACTAAATTTACTTTGCTCAAATGAAAAAAGGCAAATCATAGACCACTGCTACTAATTGCTTCCTTAAATCCTGCCAAGAAATGTATCCCATTAGGCAATTTAAAAGAAAATACAATGGCCTGACTAAGCATTTCACAGAAGAATTTCTAAGGTTGTGTAGAGTGGCATTCCATTATTCAAATACTGAAAAAAATTCTCTAAATATAAATGAAAAATAAGAACAAAATAAAACCACTAGCCTACACAATATAAACTTCTATATTAAGATATATATGTTAGATTAAAACATGCGCATAATCATCTTCACTTAAAGTTATAAAGTGATTCTTACACCGAGGATAGGTGACCTACGACTCAAACTTTGGTCCTCAGGTGTGATCTCAGTTGTGGTCCTCTGAGACACTCTGAAACAGAGGAACTAAAATCCACAGGGACAGTACCAGCAGCAACAGCGAGCACAAGTACTTGTTAGAGTCATCTGCTCCCTGCCTAGCTTCTAAATATTTGTATATCACTGAAAGGTAAATCTGCTACCAAGAGACCCAACGTTCAAGCAACAGCGTGTTTTGGCAACAAGCTATCAATCTCTACCCCACCACATCTTACCATTTCTTTGTACATTCAACCATCAGCTCCTGGTAGGAGGCCACAAACTGGAACTTGGAGGCATGTTTCCCCACTCGCTGCAGTCTCTTCCAAACTGAAGCCATGGTGATGGATGGGTCAGTAGACTGCAGCAGTTTTGGACGAGCAACACAGCAGCCTTAATAAAGCAGAGGGTCTAAAGCACAAGAGCTTTGCATGTATGTCTGTACTTTCAAAAAAAAAAGCTAGAACTTGAAACGATGCTTGGAGTCCATAAGCCTTCTCTCCCTGTTTCACAGGGTAAATCCTATCTTAGATGAGCGGCCCAGTCAGGAGCCCTTGGTAGACATGGCAGGGTGAGTGAGAGGTGCTTCCCTCATGGAGATATCACCACTCCACCTCTATGACGTGTATTCTGGAGAACTGAAAAGCAAAACACAGACAAAAAGAGAGAACATGAGGGCAGAAGCCTAAGTAAGCAGTGTTAGATAAGACTGTAACAACCTCTGCTGTCTGTATGCTTTCCACACAATGAAACAAAACACCGGCCTCAAAAGCCAGTAACATCAAGGATGCAAGATACTGAGGAAGAAAAGACAAATCACACCGAAGACAGGCAAATATACCAGGCTGTCAGCACCCACAATCGAGAGCTGCCAGCGCAGCCGGGCCCTGCCTTCCCTGCCTAGCATCTCGGAAGGGAGAACAGGGCGGGAAAGTCGGGGATGCTGATTAATATCCACCACCAGTCAGAGGGAGGAGTGGAGTATTTTTAAATAAACTTTATTTCTCAGCCGACAATTAACAGCCTCGAGTCTCAGAATATATGCTTAGAACAAACTGGGGTGCAGGAGAAATGCTGGCTCAGTAGGAGAGGGAAATGGATGGAGAACTGGAGTGGAGGGAAACCTCCCGGCGGAGGCAGGGCAAGGTCCCAGCTCCGGGCCACTCTGCTTCCCCTTCACCTTGGCTGCCAGGAGAAGGGGAATGGAAACTCCTGCCTGGGCTTGAAGCAATGACCAGCCGGGCCAGCGGGCAGTGCGGGGTGCGGCGCCTCCCTCCCCCATCAGGAGCAGCCGGCCCACGCCGCGGCTCCTCGCGCACCGAGTGCAGACGGACCCCTGCCTCTCTCCGCAGACAGGCGTCGCCAGCCGCGGTCCCTGTCACCCGGGCCCCTCCGCTCGCCCACTCTAAGCCCTCCTCACACCTCCAGTCCCGCTGTCCCCTCCTCAGAGCCGCTCCTCCGCCGCCGCCGCCGCCGCCGCCGCCACCGAGTCCTCCATCCCCGCTGGAGCCGCGTGGAACAGCGAAGCCCGGCGCGGCGCTCGCGGGAGCCGGGGTCTGCAGCCTCCCGGGTGGACGACGCCCGCCCCCTCCCGGCGCAGCGCCCCCTCCCCGGCGCAGCGCCCTGCGACCGTGCCGTCCCCCGCCCCACGAGCCAGCCCTGCCTCAGCCGCGGCTCAGCGCCCAGAGGCCCCTCCCCCGCCTTCCTCGGCCGCCACCACCATCATTACCTCCCCCGCCGCACCTCTCACACTAACCCTACCCACCGCGGCTCAACCTCTGTCCGCACCGCCGCCATTGGCTGAACCTGAGAGGGCCCCGCCTCCCTGGAGGGCGGGCCTTAGGGCGGGCGGGGCGCTTCATTGGCAGATCCTCGTGCCCGTCACCCGGGCTCCACCCCTAGCCCGCGGGGTGTTTTTTTTTTTCTGAGGTGGAACCCGCCGGGTCTACACTCCTTTTCTTAAAAAAAAAAAAAAAAAAATTGGAAATCACGAAGGACGATCCCGCCCATTCCCTTGAATGGTTGAGGGAGGGCAGCGGGAGGAGTGAGGAGTGTTTATAGTGAACTGGAAAGCGATTGCGGAAGGTGGCTGTCCGTCAAAGGCGCCGTGGCTGCCGGGCGGGGTTTCTGGCTCCAGCTCTAGGAACGGAGCTTCGTCTGGTTCTAGCGGCGGCCAGGGACACCCGAGGTGCTGTGGTTTTTCTCCTCTTCTCTCCCATCCCCACCCGGGACCGGGGCGCTCCTCTCCTGCGTCACTAGCAGCCAGCGATTTTGCAGACACATCCCTTATTTCACTCTATTCTTTCCCAGTTTTTCCTTGACCTTGCAGGCCCCCGCCCCGGGTTCAAGGCCGTCCACAGTAAGATTCATTAAGCTGAGCTGGACATAAAATGTTTACAGTACAGTTTCTTCTTGTTCTCATCCTCAACATTTCTTTGAATCTTGCATTCTCTTGTTCGTTTGCGGTCTCATTATCCTCCGGTATGAGCTGTGGGTGGATTTGGGAGTGGTTGACTATGTTAAAAGGGTGGTTAAAGGCAAGGGAGTGGTGTTTCGTCCTATTGAGTAAAGTCTCTGGCAGCTCAGGATGGCCTGGAACTCTGTTGTAGCCCAGGGCTGGCCTTGAACTATGACCCTCTGCCTCTGCTGTGCCTCCTGAGTGCTGGGATTATAGGAGTGCACCAGCCCAAACTGATTCTTGCTTGTTTTGTTTAGATAGTGTCTGGCTATACATCTAGAGGTTAGCCTCGAACTCATGATCTTCCTGCCTCAACCTTCAGGTTGCTGAGACTTCTGGGATCTCAGGTGTTCGTCCCTGTGATCACAGGTGTGAAGCACTGCCTAGCTCTAAGATCCCTTTTGAGGATGTGAAAGCTATAGACACTTTCTCAAGGGACAGAAAATACCCTATCCCAAAACACAAAGATTTACTTTCAGTCTTAGATGTTTCACAGACCTCTGATATAAAGAACTAAGAATAAAATTATAGCTTTGGGTAATAAACAGTAATGTAAGATTAAGAAACTGAGAAGGAAGCTAGGAATGTGGCTCCGTGGGAGAATGGTTGCCTAGGAATATGAGAGAGAAGGGGAGAGACGGAACACAGGAGAGGGCAGGGAAAGAAAAATAGGGAGAAAGGAGAAAGAGAGGAAGGGATGGGGGAGAAGAGGAAGAACAGGGGGACTGAGAAGGAATGGTCACAAAAGCAAAACACTCAGCAAGGAATGAGCAAATTGGAAATGAGAGCAAGCACGAAAACGGGCAAATGTTCCTAATCCTTATTAAAGTGGGAGGCAGATTTTAAAAATGACTTGGAAATTATTGGGGTTCTGGGAAGGGTGCTTTGAAGGAGGGAAAGTAGGCTGGTGTGAGGTCATCTATATAGAATGGAAATCAAGAGAAACTTTAGGTGTGTACATTCAGGAGAGATGGGAAGACAGGAGCCTTGAACCCAGAACCTGCTTCTACTTCCACTTTCAGGAAAAGAAAGTGATCTAATAATACCACACCAAAAAGGAAAGAAAGAAAGAAAGAAAGAAAGAAAAGAAAGAAAGAAAGAAAGAAAGAAGGAAAGGAAGAAAGATGTGTGCTTTATAGGAAGTGGTATAGTTATCACTTGGTATGTCGTAATTCTAGAATATAAAATAACCAAAATGATGTATTCTGATTTTATATGCACTTCCAAGTTCTCAGAGTCACTTCTAGTTGCTTCCTACAGTCAGTATGACCTCAGATACTAACATATTTGCTTCATTAATAGATATTATGTGTATAGACCTTTTTAGTGGATAATTTTAGAAATGGTCAAACTATGTTCCTCTAAACTATCCTTTAAGAACTCACATGATAATCATAAGTACTTTACTTACTACTCTATCATAGATTCTCAAATATTCTAATGTAGTCACTCTGGGTTCTTTTAATATTCTTTCCCTTCCTCAAATGAGGCACTTTATTGTAAAAAAAATTATCTAAAGAGCAATGGGAAAGGGAGGGAGAAGGAAGGACAAGTAGATCCATAAGGATCTTCCTCAAGTTGTAGAAACATTCAAGAGACCAGTCGTGTTTCGTTCTGTTGTTGTTGTTGTTGTTGTTCTTAATTTTGAGACAGGGTCTTTCTATGTAGCCCAGCTGACCTGGAACTCTTTATGTAAACTAGGGTGGCCTCCAACTCACAGAGATCTGGCTGTCTCTGTTTCCCAAGTGCTGGGATTACAGGTGTGGGCCACTATACCCAGCCAAGTATTTTTCTTGAATGTAAACTTATGTCTACAGACCAAGGGAAGAAATTAAGAGTAGCCCCTGATGTTGTTCTGCCAATGGGCTCAAGTGCACGGGGATGTCTGCTGACAACTGCAAGGAGCAGCAGATTTATCCCACAATGCTTTTAAAAATCACCTGTCTAGCAACTAAATTGATTGGGGAACTTTAAATGCAGACTATTCTAAGGTTGTTCAGTCTGCTTAGCCTATAATTAAGTACCAACTAAATATTGATCATATTAAATACTATTAATGGTACATCAAAGTTACAGTTTCTATTCTCAAAGAACTTTCAGAGAGAGATCTTCAGTGTGCATGCAAGAAAAATTACCTAACCTCTCTGAGATGGAATTTCCTAGCCTGTAAAACCAGGAAACATACCTACCTTTATGGGATGTTGAAAAGATGGACTATATGAACATAAAGAACCTGTCACAAAGTAAGTAGTCAAGTGATAATTAATAGTGTATATTATTATGTTTAATAGCAAACTTAAACAAGAAAAAAAGCAAAACATTTTCGAGAATACCTGAGCAATAACTACTTGGTATGACACGTCTCTGCCTGAAAAGCTAAGGGCTCACCGACAGTAAGTACATTTGACATTATTCTTCTCACATTAACTCAGTGGAGACAAATGCATACCAAGAATCTTGGTGGATTTGTGACTTTATGATAATTACTTAGTATTTATTTCCCTTCAATCCTCATGACCACCCTTCATGCCTATTAGCTGGGATCTTTTGGCAAAGCTACAAGTTACTCCCCCCCCCCCCCCAAGGCTCCATGTCCCCTGCCTGTCACCAAGTACACTCTGATGATTGCTCCTCCTTCCAGAGTCCCTGCCATGTTTCTGCTGCCCCTTCCCTAGTCCCCTTTTCTGGGGCCTTGATTTATCTACAGCTCTGTCCCAGGCTTGATTTGCATCACAATAGACCTTGGGTTGCTGGCTGCAAAATGTTAGTTTTACTGAACTGCAGAGTCAATACTTTTTAAAAATTAAATTTTGCCTGTTAAGTACCATCAAGCATAAAATGCAATAGGTGGGAAACACCACCCACAAATCTTAAATCTTCTTTGTGATAGAAGGTTTAGAAAAGGACCAAATTATTTTCAATGGACCAACTGTTTTGGTCAGAAAGCCCCAAAATGAAGATTTCTCAGTTAGGGAATGTAGCCATGGGCTTGCCTTATTATTATTTTTCCTGGTGACAGAATTCTTACATTTGGGTTTTACAGTTTTACTGTAAAATTGTTAGCAGTATTATTGCAGGACTTGAGTACTAATGGAATTTGTGCCTTAGTCTCAGAATGAATTTTACTCCAGATAACAACACCACAGGTATTTGCATTTGTTTTTCCAGTTACCATGGCAGTTGTGCTGAACACAAAAATATTACTACACTTTATAACTGCTGATGCAATTATTGTGAAGCCATACCCCAAATATATAATCCCAACTATCTATAACAATTTTTAGAACTTTAAAATCTCACTATGGCAAACTAATGCTTTTAAAATTTTGACCAATGGTTTTTATAATTTTTCTAAATATTTCCTTTTACACTGTGGCCTTCTTAAACATTTCACCCCAAGCTGACCTTAGCATTACATCTCCACTCCTTTGGAGTGGCCTTTGCTCATTGTTTCAGGGAAGAAATAGAAGAGAATGTAGAAAAACAGGATCCTCACTGCCTTGAGATCCTAAAAACCTAGCCTCTGGGGAATAATGGAACAGACTGTAGGTGGAAAGTTGCATTGTGTCACTCCATAGCCTCTAGTCACAAGCGACCTAAACACAGCGTGACTAATCCAAACTGATTTGTGTTGTGAGTATAGACTATGCAGTGTTTGCAGAGAGTCACTGTGTATAAGAAAACATAATATATACCTTATTAACTATTTTACATTGATTACACTTTGACATCATATTTTGGATATACTGAGTTAAACATTACAAGTAATTTCACCTGTTCCTTTACTTTTTTTATTCTGGATGCTATAAAACAGTGTAAGTATTTTTGATTGTTTTGTTTTTGTTTTGCAGTACTGGGGATTGAATCCAGGGCCTTGCATGTACTAGACAAGCACTACCATTAAACTCAGCCCAGTCCCAAAATGTCTTTCCATATGTGCCCTGCCCTGTAATGCTAGAGGGCAGTGCTGGTATGGATAACCTATTTTCAATTAGATGGAAATAGGTATCCTGGGCTGGAAGGGAAAGAAAGTTGGAGAAAATGTAGTAAGAGCCTAGATGTCAATAAATCCCTAACAATAGTATTTATTCTCACTGTATTCTGGGAAAGCTAACTGAAATGGTGGTATCTACCTGGGAGAGCTGAGGGATACAATTTTTTCCTATTAGAAGCCTAACGATGTGCAACCCCCTTAGAAAACAAAGGACCAGGCCAAATTGAGCCATATATCTAGGCCAACCTACTAGAACTTTAAAATGACACAGTCCAATCAAACTTTCAGTGATGAGCAAACATTCTTCACCTGCCTATCCAGTGGATACCCATAAACTAGTTGAGACTCTCTGGGCACTTAAAACCTGGTTAACAGTAGAGTAGCACAAGTTTTAGATTATTTCATTGCAATCACTACAAATATAAGTAGCTGTAACTGGCAGGTAGCTGCCGTATAGGACAGTGTGCAAACTTAGAAAGAACCAAAGGTACCCAAAGTGTTAGGGAGACACTACATAAGGAGCCTTGACCATAACCCATGATGAACTCAGGAGCAGCCAGAGGGTAGATGCTTTTGTAGAAAGATGTAGGAAAAGTCTCAAGAGGGCCAGAATCTAGTGTTTCAGCTCCTGTTCTTGACCCCCAGATGCTGCATAAGCATCTCAGCCATACAGACCACGATTGAGCATTTACCACCCCTTTTGAAATCAGAGCTTAAAGATGAGGTCTGGTAGAGCAATGAAAAACTGTTAGAATTCCTAGCTACTCCCCTAGCTACATGACCACACATGCGCTGTCCAGGAGCCAGGCAAGATGCTTAGTCATCCTAGGGCCTTACATCCTATCTAAGCCATGATTACGTAATCTATGCACCTGTGTTGCATAGCTGTGTAAACCTGTATGCACATTGTCGGGGGACCTATAAAAGCAGGTTCCACCTATTCCTTCTCTCTCTTCCTGCAGGGTCATTCCATAGGCCTATGCACACCCTTTCTATTCCCTTCCCTTAATAAACTCTTATATGGGTTTTGTTGTGCCTCGTGGCTTCTCTCACATGATAAACAGCACCACATAATAAATAACATTGCTCCTTTTAATAAGTAACAAAAACTGTAAACTATTTCTTGCAAACCTGACTTTCCTTAGATTGAGAATTATACTATGTAAGTGTGTGTGTGTGTGTGTGTATCTTATATATATGATAATTCTAAAAGAAACTTAAAACTTGATCTTTTTAAAGGTCACTTTTCCCCCACCTGCTATTACAAATTTTTAGATTGATGTGAAACATAGAAAAGCTGCATCAGTAACTCAGCACTTCAGTGGGCTACATTGGCAAGTACCTGTAAACCCAATTCTTGGGAGGCAGAAGTAGGATGATTGTAAATCTGAAACTAAAACAGGCTGTAATGTGAGATTCTGTCTGAGGGATGGGCATTAAATAATCTTTTTCTTTTATAAGCCTAACAATACAGTATATTCTTTTGTGAAATTTCTTTTTTATCCAGGTTGCCCAAGGGCAAATTGGTGAAGTTAGTCATAAGGAAGTTTTGGACATTGGCACTATGCCAGAACCTAAAATGTATGCTAAATCCCACCACTTTTTATGTAACCCAGGCTAACCGTAAACCCATGATTCTCCTGCCTTTGCCTCTTGAGTTCTGGGATTAACCTGGGCCTGGCTGATAGAAGCAAGAGAACATTCTTGTCTACCTTTAAATCTAGGTAGATACAGAGGCTTGCGTACAGACATCATCCACTGAAGATTCAGCATGGCTAATTATTATTCTTGAGTAATACTGAGTGATTAGGTGCCCAGAACTCAAGAATATATCACAGACAATGCCATTAAATTGTAGGTATTTGGGGCTAGAGAGATGGCTTATCAGTTAAGAGAGCAGTGGCTGTTCTTCTAGAGGACTCAGGTTCAATTCCCAGAATCAACATTGTGGTTCAAATCCTTCTGTAATTCTAGTTTCAGGGGATCCAACACACTCTTCTGACTTCTGTGGTTACAAGCATGCACATAGTACACAGACATACATGTGAGCAAAACACTTATTGTCTCAGGGTTTCTACTGCTGTGAAGAGACACCATGACCACAGCAACTCTTACAAGCAAACATTTAGCTGGGGCTCTCTTACACTTCAGAGGTTCAGTCCATCATCATCATGGCAGGAAGCATGGCAGCAGCAGGCAGACATGGTGCTGGAGGGTAGCAGGAAGAGAGCAGTAACATTGGGCCTGGTTTCAGTATCTGAGACCCCAAAGCCTAACCCCCAATGACATATTTCCTACAATAACAGGCCACTCCCTGTGTGTCTGTGGGGGCTATTTTTCATTCAAAGCACCACATTCTGCCCCCCGGCCCCCACAGGCTTGTGGGCATATCATATTCCAACTTCAAAAGTCCTCACAGTCTGTCACAGTATCAGCACTATTTAAAAGTTCAAAGTTTAAAGTCTCTTCTGGGATTCATGCAATCTCCTAAATGTAATCCCCTGTAAAATCAAAATAAAAAAGCATATACCATACTTCAATATATAATGGCACAGGATGTACATTACTGCTACAAAAGGGAAGAAAGGGAGCATAGTGAGGATATACTGGATATAAGCAAGATGGAAAACCAGGTGAGCAAACTCCAAACTCTGCATCTCCATGTCTGATGTCAACGTACTCTTCAGATCTCCAGCTCCTTTCAGCTCTGTTGACTGCAGCACACTCCTTTCTCTTGGGCTGATTCCACCCCTTTCAGCAACTCTCTTCAGTAGGTAACCCACAGCTCTGGCATCTCTAACATCTTGAATCTCAGCTTCAGCTTTACAGCTTTACACAATGGCCTCTCTAGGCCTCCATGCAGGGACACCCCTGACACATGCCTGGACTCAATGGCTTTCCTTAGCCATGGAGGGAGATTCCATAGTCCCTTTCTTCTATCCTTGACTCCAAACTCAGAACCACATGGCCAAAGCTGCCATGTTCTGCTTTTTGCTGGGGCTGGGACATGTGTCCCTTGTTCAATTACACATTCACCAGCTTTTTGGTCTTGATGGTTTCCTTCATTGTCTAAGCTTGGCTGTCCTGGAAATCGCTCTGTAGACCAGGCTGGCCTCAAATTTAGAGATCTGCCTGCCTCTGCCTTCTCAGTGCTGGGATTATAGGTGTGTGCCACCATACCTGGCTCTAAGCTTTTTTTAAATTTTTTTCACAAATTAGAAGCTTAGCTGAGTGGAATCTTCCTCTAAGGTCACCACTCCCTTAATTCCACTTAATATTGGGCTTTTCTTTAGTCTGTTTACAGTTTCTGGAGCCCCTTTTCTCCTCAAACTGTACGTTTTGTAGCTTTCCTTGCTCAGCATGTCCGCAGTCTAAGATGTTAATCCATAGCTCTTCAATTTAGCCTCAGGCAGATTTTTTGGACAAGGGCAGAAGCAGCCACATTCTTTGCCAAATATCACAAAAACAGTCTCTAGGCCACACACTAATATCCTTCTCCTCTGAAACATCTGAGCCAGAGCCCCACAGTTCAAATCACCCTCAGCACTACTGTCTTCCATGTTCCTCTAAGTGTGGCCCACTAAGCCCTGCTTAAAGCATTCAACTGCTTTTCTAGTCCAAAGTCCCAAAGTGTTCCATATTCTTCCAGACAAAAACATGGTCAGGCCTATCACAGCAATATCCCAGTTCCCAGTACCAACTTCTGTCTTAGTTGATGTTTCTATTGCTGTGAAGGGACACCATGGCCACTGCAACTTTTCTAAAGGAAAACATTTAATTGGGGCTCTTAACATTCAGAAATTTAGGCAGGCAGCAGAAAGAGAGAGACACTGGGCCAGGATTGATCATTTGAAACCTCAAAGCTCATCCCCAGTTATCAATTCATCTATACCCAGTGACATATTTTCTCCAACAAAGCCACACCTCCTAACAGTGCCACTCCCTATGTAGCTATGGGGGCCATTTTCATTCAGACACCACAACGATAAAACAAAATTTTAATGTAGATACTCAAAAATACTAAGTACGGCTAAAACATTAATCAAAATAGATGACAGTCACATTGTGCCGTCATAGATCAACTCAATGTCACCCCTGAATTTATAGATCAGTAGATCTATACTGTGCTCTCAGTCTGAGTCTTCCAATTACTGGAGATAAGTTCATAGTGGTAAAGTTCCATTCCACAAATCTGAGTAAGTTAAGGAGAGTACAACTATTACAGATGATTTGCACATTGTAAATAAGTGGTCTGTTCCAGGGATTATTGCAGCAAAGGTTTGAATTGGAATTGGGAGCCCTTTCTGAGAAAGATTTTACACAATTCAATTGTATAAAATTAGTAGAGATTCTTGACCATGGCTTATTCTTTCTTTCTCCTGAAGTGTCTTTGATTAGGTAAACTGACCTTAGCTTCATTTCTCCTGTGTTTTCAATAGTAAGAATAAGTTCTGGATAGCTAGATACACATATATCCAGTATGTGTGTTCCTCAAAATAATTCTGATGGTTATATTTAGTATGAACAAAATAATATAATATCTTCTGAAATAATAGAGTAAGATGGGACAGGCAAAGAAAAATAAATCTCAGATAAACACTCCCTCTCTACAGTTTAGTGTTCAGTGAAAATACCTCCATACCAAACAGATCAAAGAGCGGGAAGCTAGGAGGAGGCAGAACCTGCCAGACACAAACACTGGAACAAAATGAGGAAGAGCAGCCTCGTTACCAAAACTTGCCACATAGGAGTAGACTGGTAAGAACCCAGATTTCAGGCTGTGCCAACTCGTGCAGTTTGGCAATCTTCTGGGCAGGATAATGGGTACAAATTCCGGGCCAAAGACCGTAATAATGGAGCCAGAGAGTCACAGTATCACTAAGGCCTCTGTTTTACATGAGAGTAACTGGATATTTCTTTATATTCCTTTGCAACTTTGGGGTGCTAATTTTAAATATCTCCCCAAATGGTACATCATTGATCTCTTTCTCCAAGAAGAGAAAACATTGGGTAAACATTGGGTTTTTGTACCATCTTTCAATCTTAAAAAAAATAAGTCCTGATCTTTAACATTATAATTATGATATGCTATCTCTGAAATGAGTTTAGTCTATTTTTCAAATGATTTTCTTCTTTCATGTACAGGTATGTGTGAGATGTGCATGTTTGTATGTATGTTTGCATGTGTGTGTGTGTGCATGTGTGTACACAGGCCCAAGGCTGCTGACAGGAATCATCTTCTGAGGCTCTTACATCTTATTCTTTGAGGCAGTGCCAGGGTCTCTTACTCAAACACAGACCTTGCCAAATGGCAAGTCTAGTTAGCCAGCATTCCTTGTCTCCACTTTCCAAGGCTAGAATTACAGGCAGGCTACCATCCGACCTGGCACTGACCTGGGGTCTGGAATCTGAACTCTGGTTCTCTTGCTTGGTAAGCACTTTAACAGCCAAGCTGTCTGTCTCCCCATCCCACAAGTTTACTTTCTTGTAGATATAGGATATAGTACTGTTTTGAGCCATACCTACTGAGAAGCCCCTTAAATAATTATCAGGCACTATTTGTGTCTCATTTCTTATTTCAAAAACACATGTGGACTGGAGACACAACTCAGCAGTTACAAGGACTGTGTGTTCTTGCAGAGGATGCAGGTTCAGTTCCCAGTATTCATACAGTGTCTCACAATCACCTCCAGTTCCTGAGGACTTCATCAAGTCCTCCACAAGCACTTACATGCGTGTATGTAGCACACCTGCAAACACAAACACAACACAACACACACACGTACACACACCTAAATAAATAAATATCAGCCAAGCACCTTTTTTCTAGTAACTAGCCTGCTTCAGTGTAGAAAAGGAGGTGCATCTTTCTTTGACACTTGCTAAAGATATACACACGTGAGGGAGGAAATATCTTGGTCATATTTGAAATATTTGCTTGTTCCTTAAAGAATGAAAACAAGAGCAGCGGCCATATTATTAACTGTTTGACTTTGTATTCTTTAACACTCTTCCTAGCTAGCCACAGTTGCCTGGCCTATCATGAGGAATATGCATCTATGTGTAATGTGAATATAAGCATAAATCATGGCTTACAAAATAATGATTAGCCAAAAGGGCAGTTGCCAGTGACAGACCAAGTAGCATCTCTTTTCCTTATACCTGTCCTACTGAGACATAAACAATGGCTGTGCTTCAGTCGTGCAGAAACCTTGCTTTGTGTAGACCTTGTGGTGACCAGGAATGTTAGTTGATTTTTAACACTTTTCCCAACAGGTCATCTGCCTTGTCTTACTTATCCCCATAGTATCTGACTTTCAGCTTGCCTTGGAAGATTTAAATCAACACAGGAACTTATATCAGGTTCTGCTAGAAGGAGGATTATGACTTAGGGTTTCTGTTGCTGTGAAGAGACACCATGACCACAGCAACTCTTATGAAGGAGAGCATTTAATTAGATTTTGCTCACAGGTTCAGAGGTTTAGTCCATTACCATCATGGCAGGAAACATGGTAGACATGGTACTAGAGAGGAGCCAAGAGTTCTGCTTCTGGATCAGTAGGCAGCAGGAAGACACTGGACCTGGCCTGAGCATCTGAAACTTCAAATCCTACCTCCAGTGACACACTTCCTCCAAGAAGACCACACCCACTCCAAAAAGCCACACCTCTTAATAGTGCCACTTCCAATGGGGGGCATTTTCTTTCAAACCACCTCAGAATGTAACTTTGAATGGCAGCTTTCAAAGTTGTTTTGGAATATCCAAAGAGATTTGGACTTTACTTGGCAGTGTTCTTGAATGAAAACTGCATTTATTTACTAACAAATATTAGTGGATAATTAGTAAGCCTGAGTCATTGTACAAAGTACCAAGAATGCAACACATCAAAAGAGACGGGAAAAAAAATCCCAATCGGTCCTGCCCTCCTAAAACTCACACTCCTCATCAATTAGCAATCATTACTCAAACATTTGATCTAGAAAATCCAAGTTGATAAGAGGGGACTACGCTTTGTTTCACACTGACACAAACATGAGAAAAGTGTTATTATAAATGATAGTACTTTGGAGACTATTGTTCATAAATCACTCACTGAATAAAATCCACCTTATTATTGTACTTTGTATTCTTTCCTTTTGTTGGGTTGTTTATGCAGAATCCCATTATAGACATCACAACATGCACAGATTTACAATCTATATTTGAACTGGAGTCCTGTTTATGTTTATTTGAATTATAGTATTATATTACTCTTTTGTTATTAGTTTTGTGTTTCATTAAACACTTTAGCAATATTGGTACTGTTTCTTAAAATAATGGTTATAATACAATACTACTCTAGCTATAAAAAATACAAATCATCACATGCCCAAACTGAATTACCTTGTCTGAAATAGATGATGTACAACCTTTAAATGTTAACCAAAACAATCTAATGAACACATTCCCTGGCACTCACATGCAACTTTTAAGAATGCCACAGGCTTTTAGCCAGGTGTGGTGGTATGTATCTGTAATTCCAGCATTTGGGAGGTTGAGGCAGGGACATCAGGAGTTCAAGAATCCTCAGCTATACAGCAAGTTCAAGGCCCCTGTATTAATTACTTTTCTATTGTTGTGACAAGACACCATGACCAAGGCAACTTATAAAAGAGTTTAACTGGGCTTATAGTTACAGAGGGTTAGAGTTTATGATGGTGGAGTGAGGCAGGAGGCAGGCAGCTGCAGTAGCAGCTGAGAGCTCACATCTTGATCTTCAAATAGGAGGCAGAGAGCACTGCATGTTTTTTAACTTCAAGCCCACCTCCAGTGATACACCTCCTTCAACAAGGCTAAAGCTTCTAATCCTTCCCAAACAGTTCCACCAACTGGGAACCAAGTATTCAAACATATGTGCTTATTGGGGCCCTTCTCATTCAAACCACCACAGCCAGCCTGGGCTATATAAGACCTTATTCTAAAAAACAAAACCAAACAAACAAAAAAGTAAAAGGTAAACATATTCTATTCCAATTGGCTCATAAGCTGTTTAAAAAAAATGAAAGAAATCAATTACTATGATGTTTTGAAGGTCAAATGCAAGAAAAATTTCAAAAAGTGCCTAAGAAATCAATTTTGAAGTACTGCTCCAGTAGGATCCCAAATGGAGAAATTTCGAATGATTATGAAGTTCTCCTTGATGTCAAGAAAATGAAATTTCATGACAAAGAAGGCAAGCAGGCAATTAAAGAGGATGGAGAAGCTGATGACTCTGACTCTCCCACTGGAATCTTTGCTATGTCCTTTGGGAAAGGAGAAAGGATGCAGAGAGGAGGGAGAGGTAAATACGTTGTCTATCATCTCTGAGTAACTTCAGGATATTTGTATGATGGCCCAATGAGGAACTTGGTGACATGTGACAAATGTGAAGGCCAAGGTGTTAAGAGATGAGCAGTAGATGAGCTGTCACAACTGTGTGTGACGGGTACCGGATTGGGGTGGTTCAGCAAATTCAGTCTGTGTGAACGGAGTACTAGGGCCATGATGAACAGATCAGTTCTAATATAATAGATACAGAAGCTCAATAAAAGGAAGATAGTCCAAAAGAAGGCTCTGGAAGTTCATATTGACAAAGACATGAAAGATGGCTAGAATATAACATTCCATAGTGAAGGAGACCAAGGGCCAAGACTGGAGCCAGAAAATGCTATCATTGTGTTAGATCAGGACAATGATGTTTTTACTCAGTGGGAAGATCTTTATATGTGAAAGGAGATACAAGCTGCTTGCAGCACTGTTTGGCTTCCAAAAGGGAATTTTCATGTTGAGAACCAAGGGACCATAGTTCTGACTTTTCATTCATATCAGATTCTTACCCATGGGAGATAACAGGTGTGTGTTCAGTGAAGGTATGCCAATTTATTCTCCACCACATGATGAGAAACACCTAATCATAAAGCTTAAAGAAAACTTTCCTGAAAATGGCTCTCAATAACTCCTTGGAGGTCAGGGAACAGAAGAGACTAATGCAGTGAGTGGTTCATGTAGAACTGGTAGACTTTGATTGGAATCAAGGAAGACGGTGCCCTGAAAATGGAGACATAGAGGAGCGCTACAAACATCCTTCTGTTGTTCCAGAGATGGTGGTCAATGTCAGGCCTCTTAAAGGGGAGAGCATTCAGTGTTTATGTTCTGTCTGTTCTGTTTTCAGCCCTGGACCCTGAACCCAGAGCCTCGTGCGGAGCAGGCAAGCACACTCTGTATATCCCAGCCCTTTACATGTTTACTACTGTTATCTTAGACGTGGTCCCCAGAGGTGGCCAGACAGGCTTTGAATCTTCTCTGTACCTCAGCTAGGCCTTGAACTTTCAGGATTACAACTCTGTATCACCAGACCTAGCACTGCTGGTCCTTATGTGCAGTGATTAGTGAAGGACTATCATCAGAATACGCTACTACTTAGCATTCTTTGTGTTTTAATATTAAAATACAGTAATGTTTTCAAAGTTAGGTACAGAATGAACACATGTATATAAGTACCAATTTTTGCCATCTGGGACCATGTTGGTGTCCAAGGGCTAATGCCAACCTGAGTAGCCTGTGCTGCCACCTAGGGCCATGGTGACATCTGGGCCCAGGTAACACCAAAGGCCACAAGGATGTCCAGAGTCTAGGCAGCAACCTGCGGCCATATTGATTTCTGAGGACCATGCCTCCACACTGGGACCATTCGGATCTGAGAGGTCTGTGCTGCCACCTAGGGCCATGATGTCCTCCAGTCCCATGCTGCTGCACAGGGCCCTGTCTGGGTCAGTGACCCAGCAGCAGCCAGGGTCTGTGGCTCCTGTTAACCACTGAGGGCTATGCCTGGGGTCCTGGACAGCCTCCTAAGACCATGTTGGTGTCTGGGAACCTTGCTGCCGCCAGGGCCATACTGATCTGCGTGGCCTGTGCTGCCACAGGGGCCATGGAGATATTTGGGCCCGAGATGCTGCTGAGGGCCATGTCTGGATCGATGTTCCTGCTGCAGCTGGAGTCTATGAAGAAGTCCCTGGCCCCCACAGGGGTTATAGGAACCATGCATGTTGAAATCCAAGGGCCCTGGTGAGCCAGCCCGGTCCCTCACTGTCCCTGGGGTAGCTGGTCCTGCTCCTCATTGGACACTGAGGCAGGAGAGCAGGCCCTTCCCCCTGGAGAGCTGCTCTTTCCTTTGTGCTCACGAAAGATGGCCCCACCCCGTCACCATGGGAGAGCTGGGCCTGGAAGAGATGGCTCTGCTCCCTGTCTGAGGGGGGTGGTCTCAGTGGCCCGCACTGACCAGCTCAGCAGCCACCACCCAGATCCACATCCTGGGCCTTGGGTTGGCCCACCCTAACATCTACCCCATGTGTGACCTGCTGGATGTGTGAAGGCTGGTCCTGTGGAACAATAGCTGCAGGATTCTCCATGGCTGGGGCAACAGCTGGATACCCGAGAGGAGTTTCCATGAGGGTCCAGAGGTGATGGAGTGCCAGAGGCCTGGAACCAGACCAACGACTCATTGCAGTGAACAGTTTGTGGGCGGGGCTGATTGGACAAAAGGGTGCACTGTGTGACACCCCGCAGCTCCCCATGCCACTAGTGTGAATGAAGAGGTGTTGGAGAGATGGAGGAGACAGGTGGTAGGAGCAAGGTGTTTTTTTTTTTTTTTTATTGATTTTTTGGGGGGAAGGATGCTGCAGGGGTGAGGGGAGGATATGGAAAGACTGGGGATGAGCAGGATTGGGGTACAGGATTTGAAATTCCCAAAGAATCAATGAAGAATTATGTTATATTTGCCCTGTGTGGATGACGACTCCAGCATGAAAGCTAATATTTAATATCTCTAAAAACTACTTAGCAAGGGAGGGAGGCAGCTCAGTACTGGCTGTCCTTGCAAAGGACCTGAGTTTGGTCCCCGCGCCCACATGTGGCTCACAGCCGTGCACAGGTACCTACATGGTGCACATACATTCACGTCTATAAAATAAATCAATCTAACTTTAAAATTAAGAACAAAAACTTCCGTAACAAAACAAATCCCTCTAGTTCCTTTTAGACTATACCTCATAACTTAGTTCAGCTGTTTATGTGAAGCAGCCAAAACCAAAACATGATGTTGTGTGTAAGACCCTTGATGTTGTGTGTAAAACCCTTTCTGTTGAGCTGTTAAAATGCTGTACTTAACGGGCAATCACACACACACACACACGTGTCCCACATGGTGGAACACACCTGTAATCCCAGCACTTGAGATGTAGAAGCAGGAGGGTCAGGAATTTAAAGCCAGCATCAACAACATCAGTTTTAAGAAGAGAATATACAAGTGGCTTTATGATAATGTAAATATCCTATATTAGTATTTCTAAAATCAGTTTAATGTTAAAATAATGATAACTGTATGATTGTGCATCAGACTGAGATGCTATTTTAGCATATTTATGGTAAATATGCTAAATTTTTGTTTGTTTGATTGTTTTTGATTTTTGAAACAGGGTTTCTTTGTGTAGTCATGGCTGTCCTGGAACTCATTCTGTAGACCAGGCTGGCCTCCAACTCACAGAGATCCGCCTGCCTCTACCTCCCAAGTGCTGGGATTAAAGGCATGCACCACCACTGCCCAGCCCATAAAGATGCTCTTTAGCCTATTTTCTCATTTTCTAAAATCTTTCCTCAAAACTTCAAGTCACAATACCCAGTTTATAAACATGGAAACTCTTCCCCAAAATTCATTCCTGGTAGGCCTGGACTCACTGGGCCCATTGACTAGTTTGGTGGCTCAAAACCAACTGTAACTCCAGTTCCAGAGGGTCTGACACCCTCCTCCAGCCTCCATAGGCACTACACACGCATGATGAACAGACATACATGTAGGCAAAATGCCCATACACATAAAATAATTTTTTTTTTAAGAGTGAGTTTTCACTGCCATGTTTTATGGGCCTGAGTTGTTCTGTAATGTGAATGTCAAGGTCTGGGGACACTCATTTTCCAGAATCTTCTAACTCTTGCTCATGTTTGGCTTCTGCATGCTCATGCTTGTGTAGAAGATTCTGTTTGCTCTTTCAGTATCAAGTCAGGTAGCTCAACTGAGTAAATGTTCATCAAGTGCCTACTATGTGTAAGACAACATTGGACTTTTAAAAACGTATATAAGGAATGATAAAATGACTTAGTGGATAAAAGCCCTTGTGCAAGCCTGAAGACCTGAGCTCAATACTACATAAAGGTGGAGGGAGAGAACTGACTCCCACAAGTTCACACATATGCCATGACATGCTTAGGCACACACACACTCACACACACTCACACACACACACTCACACTCACACACACACTCACACACACTCACACACACACACACGTACAAATAATGATGATGATAGTAAATAATTGAAAATATATAAACAAAAATTAAAAGTTAAACTTTTGCAGTTAGGCAGAGAAACATATATAAATTGTAAAAATAGGAATTATATCAAATATGGTATAAATAATTTAAATAGCAGTCTGCTATAGTTTGTATCTTAAGTGTTCTCCACAGATCCAAGTATTGAGGACACTGTATAACCTCACTCTTCCTCTTCCCTGCCTTTCAATTCCTAGCTATGATGTTTGTTCTCTCCAGAAGCTTTTCCTGGCCATAGTGTGCTGCCCTGCACAAAGATAGCCGGGTGAGCCGACCTTGATCAGGTACCAAAACATTGTAAATAAAACACACTTTCTCTCTTGATAAGTTCATTATCTTGGGTGTTTCTTGCAGTTGTAAAGCTGACTAATGTACAGTCTAAGATAAAACTAAATCTTGTGTATAACTTCTAGAAAAGTCTCCTTAGAGAGAGGGGTTGTGCCTTTCCTGTCTCTGTGGGATGTAGATGTGTTGGCTGGAGATCCAGACAATGAGGATGAGAGATGGCAAGGTAGTAAGCAGGGACACACCTAGTCTCTCAGATTGTAAAGCCACCATGTTTTCCCTGAGCTATCTATCACTGGACTTTTGAAAATATAAAGCAGAGAATAATTGCATGTATATAGTTACTTTCTTTTGAGTTTGTGTGTCATGTGTAAAGGTACTAATGCATCCAATTCAAATTAGCTGAAATCAGTCAGAAAGTTCCAAACACTGTGGGTTTTTAATTTGATACCTTTTTAGGGAGAAGGCAGAATCATTCCTTTGAAAAATTGTCAGTGGAACTCTAATTTCTTTCTCAGTCTATCCCAGCTTCCTAACTTAGGCTCAACAAATCTGCATGTTTGGCTTAAATATTTGCAGAAAGGATACATGAGCAACCCCAAATTTTAGAAAGAACTTTCTTCAGTTGATTATATTGGTATATGCTTTGTAAATTCAGCTCTCAATTGGCCTGTGAGGAAGGCAGATCATAAGTTCAAAGTTAGCCTGAATTATGTACATAACATAGAGAAAGCCTCTATTTTAAAAATTATCTTGAATAAAAATTTTAAAAATCATGCACTCTTGATTACTACAGTTTTATATATGGTTTTGTAGTTGGACATCATTTATCTCACAATCTATCTTATAATTATTTAAAATTAACTCAATTCAAAATTCAATTCTTAAAAAGCCCATCAAGTGTAGTGTTCCATGTCTATAATCCCAACACTCTGGAGTCTAAAGCAGGAGGGGGTATTTAAGACTTTAGGCCAGCCTGGTCAATTTAACAAGACTGTCTACAAAACACAAAGGGCTGGAGGTGTAGCCCCAGGCTCAGACTCTAGCTCTGCAAATAATGAACAATAACAGCCCACACAGGCTCTTCTTTCCCCAGAAGGTCTTTCCTGCTACTCCAAAGACACCACTAAATGCTATGCTCACAGTGACTGTTTTAATTGGACTACTCTCAGAATTTTCCACATGCCTAAAATAAGTCACAGTCTATCTGCTTCTGGGCAAGTTCTCACCAAAACTTGAAGTACTATATACAGCCCACTGTGGTCAGAAGGTAGATTTATCACTATTTTGTTTAAATCAAAAAACTTTCAAAGCATTCATGCAAACTATGTTAAACAGAAAAGGACAAAAGATGAAACCTCAACTATTGCTTATTCCCCAAAATTCTTGTTGTGCCTGCGTCATGAGATTCCCAAGCAAGACTACCACAGAGTCGATATCTGATGAAAAACACAGGGGTTTATTGATAACAACCAAGCCCCGGCTTGGTCCAACACTCCAACTAAGCAGGTGAAGGAGGATGGCCCTGAGCTCTCAGGGTGAGGGGTTTTTAAAGGGAAAGACCACAAGCAGGTGGTATAAGCCTTTGCGTCATATGATTGGGTGAGCTTGTGTAACCTTTGAATTTACTGGTTGGGGTCACAGTTACCATTTTGGGCAGGCCTGGACAAGTCCCAGGCTTTGTCCTTGAGCTGCCATGGAGCCTGGCTGGCCTAGCACGATCACATTGACCCATGCACATAGCTCTAAGTTGGTGAGGGGTCCCAGACAGTAAACACCTGGCTGAACTTTGAGCAGTCAGAGTTTGTGCAGAAAGGGAGCTACTGCAAGGACTATGTCTTTTGTTCATGGCCCTCCCAGAAACTGCTGCTCAAGTCTCAGGAAACTGAAATTGAGGCCTGATCTCTGAGAGAAGACTGAGCAGCCTGTTATGGCGTCTGCTTGGTCCTTTCATTCTAACATTTACTCCTTGTTTAGTAAAAGCTATAAATGTTTTCTGTATATACTCTATCATTTGTGCATTAAGGATTAAAACCTTAGTTTAAATGTAAGGATAAGTAAATATGTAATAAAATGTTTTATTAGGAAAATTGTAGGCTTTGGTAATGAATAATGTGATCCTAATTCAACCAGGTTGGGGCCAGTAAGCAAAAAGCATTAGAACTTGTAATGATTATTTCAATAATCTAGATTTTCTTCCCCAAGAAGATATACCCAAATAGATTTTGAAGTATTCTCCTTTTTCTTTTTTATTCCCTTCAAACTTAACATCCATTGAGGTCACATGCACATTCTTATTTTGACAGCTCACAGAAGAGGAGGTTGAGATTGCCGTGTTTCTTGGGTCTCTGTGACTTTAGTTTTATAGCATTTTAGATTCTTTTTAAGTTCTCCAATATTGTAGTAACTTGACAATTATTAAAAACAACAGGCTTCAGGTGATTCAGACACAATTATGTAATTCTGGGACTACTGAGTAATGGGATATGTACAGTGTGGTGTTATATTCTGTACCCTAATAAACTCGCCTGAGGATCAGAGGACAGAGCCATCCACTAGATTAGACATAGAGAGCAGACAGTGGTGGCTCACACTCTTAATCCTATCACTCAAGAGGCAGAAATCTGTCTGGATCTCTGTGAGTTCAAGGCCACACTGGAAACAAAGCCAGGCAGTGGTGGCACACGCCTTTAATCCTAGTACTGGGAAACACACAGGCCTTTAATCCCAGGAAGTGATGGCAGGCCAGAGAAAGGTATATAAGGCATGAGGAAACAGGAACTAAAGTAGTTCAGCTGAGACCCTTTCAGGTGAGGACTCAGGGTTTCAGTCAGAAGATTTGTGGAGTAGGCTAGGTGAGGTTGGCTGTGGCTGCTCTGCTTCTCTGATTTCAGCTTTCACCCTGATATCTGGCTTTGGGTTTTTTTATTACAAGACCAGTAGAAATTCGAACAACAGTTTTGCTTACCAGGGCTATGCTAAAATGGCTTCCCTTTATTAGTCGGAGTAAGAGCAGTCATTCTGAACCCTCCACTCAGCCCTGCATCACCCTTCTTTAAAAAAAAAAAAAAATAGTGAATGGTATAATTTCCAGTTTGTGGGGATTATTTTTAAATGGTTACATTCTGATCTGTCCATTTCAGAAGTGATTTGTTTTTTAAACTTTCTCTATGATAAAGGCTGGCATCTTAGTTTGTTGCTGTGATAAACTGCTCTACAAAAGCAACCTAAGAGGGAGCCAATCATTTCAGCTCACAGTTAAAGGTCCATCACTGAGCTGAAAGTCACTGTAGCAGGACCTGAGGCAGCCAGTGCAGTGGTATTTGCTTCATCCTGGGCTATACTGCTTGAAAGAGGTGTGCTTCTTGCCTTCCTACGTGACCTCTCAAAAGGAAAGGACCACGTGCATTTACTCTTGGACAGAACAGAGGACAACTTCAGCTGTTAACTCAGTTCTTTCTGTACTTGTGAATGTATTTCCTCAATTTACATCTTAATAAATCCCCATTACCCATTAAATAGACTCACGTGGATTGATCTGAACAAGCCAGTCACATTACATCTATGATCAGAAACAGAGTAATGTACACATAGTAGTGCTTAGCTCATTTTTTCTCACACTCTTAGATAGTCCAGAATGTGGCCTAGGAAATTGTTCCACCCACAGTGGGCAGGACTTCCCATTTTAATTAATACAATCAAGACAATCCCCCACAGACATTCCCAGACTCTACCAGGCAATTCTGACTTTTGACCAAGCTGATAATTTAGCAGCTGTAATCAGCAATTGGGAGGAAACCCCTGGAAGGGAGGAAAGGCTCGCTGGAGAACAGAAGGAAGCAGTGTCCGACAGAGAAGCTTTTGATAAGACATAGCTCACTCATTTCTGCCTCTTCTGAGCACAGCATATAGTATGTAAATGTATTGACTGAAGTCCCAGTGTTAATTTACTGGCATTTGCCTTTAATCTCAGAACTGGGAGGTAGAAGCAGGCAGATCTTTGGGAGTTTAAGACCAGACTACAGAGCAAGTTCTAGTCCAGGACAGCTACTTAGCAAGACCCTGTCTGTCAGAGTCCAGCTTCGACCTGTTGAAGGTTTCTTGGAGGGAGGAGAGAGGAATGAGGAACCATTAGACAGAAATATAGAGACGACAAGAAAGACAGAAACACGGGACAGCTATGAAAGGACTCTGGGTCAATACCCAGCTGCCCCAAGGTTTAATCTAATAGGATTTTTATACACTGCCAAAGGGAAGGGCAAAAGACCTCCTCCTTTCAAGATCAAAGCACAATGTACAGCAAAGTGTAGACCCTTCAAAACACCGTGTAACCAACACCGTGTAACCACACCTTTGGCCAAATCATCCCATTATGCAGCCCTGCTGGGCAGAGCAAGCTCAGATTCTCTGACCTTGAGTAAGGTCTTACTAGGAAGTCTCTGTGGGCCCCTACACCCATCTCTACAAATAAATACATAAACCAACGTAAGGGAGAAGATGGTGTCAATCGTTTGTGCTGTCTGCTGTTTCTAATTTGTAAATCTAACAGTGAATCACCTTCTTTACTAGTTCATTCTCAAGCTAAAATCAGAGCCTGAAAGAGGACGTTTCTTTTTAAAAACCCACCCTTGGTTTCACCCTACTTCTCTGCTACTGTTGGAATCACATTCCAATGAAAAAGAAACTGAGAATCTTTCCCGGAGTCTAAAACGTCCCTGTCTTCTTTCCAGGGTAGGGACAGCTAAGGTTTCATTTACCATGACATCATCTCTCTTATCATCTCATATGTAACTGCCTCCTCACTCTGGCTGTCTATTCTTCTTTGAGCCTATTCAGCTATATACTGCATAAGAACACACTAATTTTTATCTTCTTGTTCTGTCCATAGCTTGCCTGTGCATAGTTCTCTTAGAAATACCTTTTGTCTTTATACATTTAAGCATTCAATATACATTAAAAAAAGCATCATTTCAAAAATGTAGACACAGGCCTGGTGAGATAGCTCAGCAGGTAAAAACACTTGCTTTGCATGCATGATAACCTGTGTTCAATCCTTGGGATCCACAAGAAAAGCTGTATGTGGTAGTGCAGTAGATAGCTGTTTTGATTATGCTCTTGAGAGGCAGCAGGTATCTGCAACACCTGCTTATGACCTTGAAGTACATGCCCCTGGGGCGGGGGACACCCTTAAGACCTGGGATGCACATACACAGCACTCTCTTTGCTCCCTCATGGTTTGGATGCTGAGGTGGACCAGGCACAAGATCAGCATGGACCACAGCTCGGTTTTTCAAGCTGTAGTGACTTTTATCTTCTAATCAATTCCTTTGCCTGTTATACAGACTCTGTGGATTTCTAGCTGTATGGTAGAATGCATCTGTAATTCCTACACTCCTATGGTAAGATGGGAGGTCCAGGGAGGAGAATCACCTAGAAGTTCAAGGGTCAGTTAACGCACGCGCACACACACACACACACACACACACACACACACACACATACACAGACAGAGAGAGAGACACAGAGACAGAGAGACAGAGACAGAGACAGAGAGAGAATTTAACAAATAGTAGAGAGCATGTGTGTTTGCTTCAGGTCCAAAAGGCTAAAGTAAGTTGTTATGTGGATTGGTGGGAACAGCATGGAATGTTGCAAACTACTTTATATAGAAAAGAGAGCAGAAGCATCTGCCTTCCAGGGTTGTTGTGAGAAATAAATGGTGTAGCTTATGAAAGTGCCTAGAAGAGTTGCTGATACAGGGTAAGTGCTTGACAAATATTATTGTCAATTCTTTTACACCAGATTGCACTACTAATATAGCCAGGCAAAAGAATTCAAGCCCTGGTTGAAAATGAGATTCCAAATGAAATAAATTGTGTGTAACATCAGACATTGTTTTTAAAGCATTCACTAATCATTAAAGGAAGCAATGCCCAGTATGCTTCAGCAGAAAGAAAACGGTTCAGTGTTCTTGGTGATTTTAACTGTTTTTGGATACACACAGCTCAGTACAAAAGGGTGACTCTGGGGACTTTTTATCTGCATTGCAGAGAGCCATGCAGAGATAATTTACATCAGAACTTGCCGTTAGCTCCATATGGCATGCATTCATCATGTACTGGGTTCACTGCCCTATCTTTAGAGCTCCAGTGATCAGGATAGAAATTGCCCACTTATTTATGCTTGACTGGCCTGAAAATATAAGGAAAAGAGGTGAAGGAAAGCATCACTCTCTGCAAGACTTGGCCCTTGAGTTAGGATTAACACTTAGTCCTGTCCAGACGTAGCAGCCTCTGGCCTACAGAGAGGCGGGATGAAGGCGGTACAAGGCACAGGATCTATGGGTGGCAACCATGCGTGGTGTTCTTGGCCATCCCACAGAGGGCTTGACTGTGGTTAAGCAGAGAGCTGGCTTCCTTTTGTTCAGTACAAAGCCTCGCTCACCCAGGGCAAATGGGCATTTCTAGTCACATGTGATCACTTGGTTCGTGTTAGCAACTAAAGTCACTCTCAAAAGACTAATTAGGAGTGAAAAGACCCCTTTTCATGCCCCTCCCTTAGACAGGAACTAGAGAGAAGGGAAGGAGATGAGTCTCCTTACCCCACTGAGGGTAAAGTGGGAAAGGTCCTCCTCTCCCAGGGCAAAGTCAAAACACTAATGCCTTTCTGCAGAAAGATTTTCTTTTCTTTCAATTGATTGCCTCAAAAGACTGCATAAGTCCTTCAAACGGGAGGACTTCCATCTTTTACACTTTGTGCTTCATGAGGAGCTCATGACAGGAAGAAGAATCACTAAAGTTCACAACCCTCGTCCCCTCCCCTCAATCAGAGTGTTGAGGATGTGCTTAGCTCAAGAATTTGAACGGGCGGCACATGTGCAGAAACTTGAGGCTCTGTAGTATCCAGAAAGATCATGAACTGGTATCATGAATTGTGTCCCCTGAAATTATAAAGTCCAGCCCTCAGTAGCTCAGAATGTAGCCTTTGGAAATGGGGTTATTGTAGGTGTATTTAGTTGAGGCCCTAGTCCAGTGCGACTGGTAAGCCTTATAAAAAAGATTTGGCCCTAGATATGCACACACAGGGAGGCCCCTGTGAAGACAAAGGTAAGGTAGAGATCTACAGCATAGGAACACCAAAGATTGCCAGGAGCCATGAGAAACTGGGTGGGGTGGGGGGCTGAAACAGGTTCTTCCTAGCCCCCAGAAGGAACAAACTTTGCTGACACCCCCACTGCAACAATGACCTGTAACCTCCAGAACTGCAGCAAAACAGATTTTGTGTCTAAGCCAGTGAGTTTGCAGCCTGTTACTGTGGCGACCCTTGCGATCTAACACACATTTGCCTTCTGTCCTCCCTCTTTCTTCCTTGTGCTACTGCTCAGTTTTCTACTAGGTTCGTGTGAGCAGGATTTCAATTTTGGCATTGTTGCAATTTCCTGTTTGATACTGGAATATATCCATAATAAACATGGTTATGTCATACATTATTTGAAAGTTGCATTTCTCACTTTTAAGGGTTTGTTTGTTTGTTTTGTTTTTGTTTTTGTTTTGCTAATGACTTTTTACTATTTTACACTATGGAAATGATATTAGACAAAAGCGAATTTCAGTGACTTTTCTTATTCAAGTTCAAAATGGATCCTGAGACAACTGGAAAAAGCAACGAATTTCCTCCCAGAAATAGTAAGGAGTGTGCAGAGCTGCTGTGGTTGAAGAGGCTTGCAGAGGAGGAGATGAGCGTCTTCAGAAGCCGACAAGAGCCAATTGAGAGATACCGCTAAAGCTGATCCACCTGCAAGCATGAGAAATTGCTAAGGACCCAGTGTAGACCACTCAACTGTTGCTCAAGGTTTGAAGCAAATCAGAAAGATGAAGAGGCTCAGTGAGTAGTGGTGCCTCATGAGCTGAACAAAATGTTTTTGTTTTTTTTTTTTTAAATTATCGTTTGGAACTGTTGTCCAATCTTAAGCTATGCAGCTCCATGTCTGGGTTGGATTCTGGCATGCAACAAAAAGTGAATTGTGTATGACTTCTGGTGAAACTCCAAAGCACTCCCAAAGTCAAACTGGGACCAGGAAAAGGTCCTGCTCACTGTTTGGTGGTGTGCTGTCAATCCGGCCCACTACAGATTTCTGAATCTCAGTGAAATCATTACATCTGAGAACTGCTCACCAAACTGATGAAATGCACTGAAAATCGCCTCGTCAGTTTTGGTCAACAGAAAGGGCCCAATTCTGCACAACACCCAACTGCATGACACACAGCCAACGCATCAAAAGTTGAATGGAAGGAGCTATGAAGCGTACCTCATCTACTATATTTACCTGACCTCTCACCAACCAACTACCACTTCTTCAAAGACCTTGACAACTTCTCCCGGGTAGAAATCTTTTCCCAACCAGTGGAATACAGAAATACTTTCCAAGAATTCATTGAATCCGAATTGTGGATTTTTGTGCATGGAAACAAACAACTTACTGTGCTGGCAAAAATGTGTTGGTGCAATGGCTCCGATTGTGCTTAATAAAGATGTGTTTAACCGAGTGACAATGGTTTAAAATGAATGCTCTGAAACTGCAATAATTCCTTTTGCACCAACTTAATAAAAGGGAGGCTGGAAGTGAAAAATATAGTTTTTATTTGAAGCCACTGATTGACAGTAATACTACTGTTTAGCATGGAGAAGTATAAATACTTGATAAAATGCATGGCTATACTTGACTGGGACTCAAGTTGGATAACAGGCAAAAGTGTTCCTGAGAGACAACACATCAGTGCCATTTCCATGTACTTGCAACCACATGTAGGATGTAGTCTTTCTGTTTCTCTAGCCCTTGCTCTCCATTCCTTCACTGATGAAACAAATTTGAAACTTGCTTTAAAAAACAACAGTCTTTATTTGTGCAGATCTAGTCATCTACCTCCAAAACAGAGCAGAAAATTTCCCAGAAAGTAGCCATGTTATTCTGCTTCCACTTCCACTCGGAGAGGACACCACCTTGGGTTTTAATGTTCATTGTTTCTTCTTTGAACAATGTGCTTTGAGGACATTTTATTTGCTCTTCTTATTTATTATTAACTCATTCATTTATTTATTTTTGCTCTTCTTGTTTATTTATTTACTTGTATTTTAATTTTTTTGAGAAATGGTCTTGCTATATAGCCCAGGCTGTCCTTGAACTTCAGATCCCCCTGAAGTTATGTGGTTTGTACCCTGGCTTTTCTGAGAGTTTCATTACCAACAATATAGCACCAAGGCTGTCACCAACTGCAACTAAACATCTACATCCAGTAGACATCTGTCATTTTGCCTGCTCGCCACTCTTCCTCCGCTGCCTCCAGTTTTCCCACTGTTTCTATACTTAAGGTGCCCACCTTTGGTACTGCCCCATGATTAGTGAAAAGCAATGCACTTGACCCAACACAAGTCAATGAAATGAAGTTCCAAGCATCATGCTGAAATTGCTGGGAGATACTGTTTCTATTTGACTAGGAGCTGGGAGATTATAAACCCAGAGCTTCTGGAGTTGGGGTTGGGGAGGGTAGACCATGTTCTGGAATATTACTTTAACTATGTAAAGATGTGTTACATTTGTTTATGCTGCATTTGTTTGATTATGTAAAGATCTGTTGCCTTGCCTGCCTAAGGCACCTGATTTGTCTAATAAAAAAGCTGAACACCTAATAGCAAGGCAGTAGAGGGATAGGCAGGGCTAACAGGCAGAGAGAATAATTACAAGGAGAGAGGAGAAAGAGAAGGAAAAAGAGAGGGAGATGCCTGGGACCAGGCAGCCAGGCAGCCACCAGCCAGCCAGCTATATAACCCAATATATTCCTTTTGCTTAGGACATCTTAAGATGAGTTTTCATATACTTGCCACTAAAAGCATCCTAAAACATCCAATGTTTCTTTTTACTTTTTAAAAATGTCTTCTAACTCTTGCATAGTACATAACAATGATTTTTTTCTCTTGTGAATTCAATTTATATGTTGATGTGCACTTCACTAATTTGGTGACTTGGGGATTAGTGAATTTGTATTTCTCATCTTATTCGTCCACTTAAGAAGTTATGGTTAGTTCTAAATTGATGATGATGTTCAGGAAGGATGTGGTTCTAAAATACTCAGCAACATTGTGCTTTAGAGACAAGCATTATGACCTCTCAGTTCAGAAGACACCATATCTTGTCACAGACTTACTCTCTAGTTAACAGTTTGATACTGCCATTGCCATAAATGCATCCAGGTACTCACTCACTTGTCCTGGAAAAGTTTCTCTGAAATGACATGCTAATTGCTCCCCTCTAGTCCCACCCCCTGCCCCCTTCCCTCCTCCCTTCATTTAACATGGTCTTCCTTGATATCCCTCTCTTATTCATACAGAAGTTATGATTTTTCTTCCAGGTGGAAAATAATAGAAATAAGCTTATTTTCAGTGATTTATACCCACAATAATTCCACCTTCCCAAATACAATAGGGTTGGCTCACCAACATTTCTGGAAAAGCCAGATTTTCTACATATAAACTGGGTAGGCTTCCAATTGTCAGTCTTGTCAATTGAATAGAATTATGTGGCTAGAAGGCACCTTAGCAGTTTTCTTAGAGTGCTGATTTATTGCTGTTAGCCCCACTATCTTCCATAGATTCAGGTTTCTGTGTACTTCATAAGGTACTTTCATTTGTATTAACCTGATTACTACCACCTTGGGAAGAAAGCAGGGCAATGTGTTTTCCCTATTCTGCAGATGAAGCACAATGACTGCCCACAGTTAGTGATGACTGGGCAGATTAGTGGTAAGACTCAAGTCTTAAGTCTCTTGGTTTCACTTCCCCTCCTCCTTTCCTACCCCAAAGTCATAGGCTTGCAGTGTTTGGGGGGAGAAGGAAGATGAACTCATGATCCGTAGGAGACCTCTTCACTTTCTGTCTTTTCCTGTATTCTCTTATTTCCATATTCTCAGATTCAATAACTCAAGGAAAGGAATACAGGGCATTGTGGAGGGTGAGGGAGAAGACAGAGAGGATAGGCACCACCTTCAGATAGCAGAGGGTGATTCTGGGAAGTCTTTGTGAGGAAGTAGCTCTCCCACTGGGATTAATCTCTTCTTATCTGATGATCTCTCCTAACCCAGTGAAAGAGTCCCTAAGGAGCTATACACCCTTGAGGTTCAGCCTGGGTTTACAAAGCTCATGAAGAAGGGCCATCGCCCTATCTGTGGTGAGAAAAGTTCCCTCCAGTTCCCTTTCTTTAATTTAGGATGGGACAATAGGAGAGGCTGGTCAGGGACTTCAGCGTTCAGTGTGTTCTGGACACGTGCTCAGATGAAGCATGCTTTTCCTTCTCGCTCTGGGTCTGGCAAGCCTAGAGTATGGCCCAGACTCAGCTCAGCTGTGACTTCTGGTCCTTAGACAGTTGAAGATGGTTGTGGATTGGGATTTAACTTTGCAATCAAGTTGTCATATAACTTTTCAATCCAAATGCAAATAGTATGGAATACTATTTTAAATGCTGTACTGTAGATCTCTGCCTCAATCTTTTATAGTGTTGAGGAATTTACAAAACACCTTCTGTAATAAAGAAGCATGGACTTGTCTATGGTCCTTGCTTCAAGAACCAGATTCCTATTAGAACCTAAGGAAAAGAAACTAGAGTATTAGGAGAGCCAATCAGAGAAGAGGAGAGTCTAAAAATTAGAAGAAAAAAAATCTATTCCAAACAAAATGGGATACTAAAGCATAAAACTGAATATTAAAGGAATGTTGAACAGTTCTTTTCTTTCTGTTTGTTTTATGTTATTTTATTTTATTATTATCTCTTAGAAGCACGTTTATTTTCTAACAAAAAGGGAGTGGATCCGGATGGGAGGGGAGGTAAGGAAGAACTGGGAGGAGCAGAGGGAGGGGAAACTGTAATTAGCATTTGAGGAAAAAGATATATTTCAATTAAAGAAAAAAAGAATAGCAAAATCCTAAAGTTTATTAAGTGAAGGTCCCGTGATTCAAATTTATAGTGAACAAGTGCGAATGCATGCACACACACACACACACACACATATGCATACACACACCACACACACACACACACTCACTCACACACACACACATACACACACATGCACACACACATACACACACACACTCACTCACACACACACACACACGCACGCGCACACACACATATGTACACACACACCACACACACACTCACTCACACACACACATACACACACCACACACACTCACACACACACACACCACACACACACACACTCACACACACATACACACACATGCACACACACACACACACACACTCACTCACACACACACATACACACACATACACACACACACACACACACACACACACACACACACACACATACACACACCCTTGACCTGGCCTCAGGTTAATGCCATGTTGGCTTTCTGGGCAGGTGATAGTATTCTCAACCTTTCCACTTTATGTGAGTAATAAAAGCAGCGGAACCAGCCCAGAGGATTCTGACTGATATGGTACGACAGAGATGTGAGGGTTCAGTCAATTTCCCATTATTTCAGGACCAGAAGAGTAGGTCTGGATTGTGTGTCCTTTGTTGTTGCTGTTTGTTTCTTGTTTGTTTGTTTAGAAAAAAAGCTTACCATGTACTTTAAAGGATATGCTAATAAAATGCAAAGCATATGCTTTGTAATGAGAAGACAAGGCTGGAGTTGACTGTGTTCAGTGTTTCTCTAAAGACTCTAATATGGTTTTAATAAATTTTTAAAAATCCTACAATTTAAAACAATGAATCACCAAGGATATGAAAGCATTTTTTGTGAGTAAAAAAAGATTAAAAAACACAATAAAGTCTTTATATTAAGCAAATACACATGTAAAGTATAGTGATCTCATACAAAGATAACATGAAGATAAGGGATAGGTTGGGATTCAACCTTGAAATCAATTTATTACATTACTTATGATTTACTTTTATTCAATGTATATCTTGGCTATTTTTACTGACAATGAGAATTATCATAATTTTTAAAACACAGACTGTTCTTGAAAATATGTTGACTATAAGTGACTTATTCTAGAATCAAATAAGCTAAGGTATATGAATATAGACTATAAACTGTAAAGTGTTATTATTGTTTTCATTATTCTCAAGTTACAAATCAAAAGGGGGAATAAAGCAATGCACACTACTGTTTCTTGGAAAGAAGACAAGGTTGAATACTATTTTTGCTATATCCCCAACCCCATTTTCATCTGGATCTTGGCTTTATTGTTCAAAAACATCTGAATTTTATGTTAGGCCTTTACACATATGTTAAGAACTGAGAAAACCAATAGCTACCGTAGGTTGCTAACCACATAGCCTTATAGGATCTCAGCTGTTAGAGTCATTGGCTACTATTCTTCACTTACAGAGTAAATCAATTAAGGTAACAACCATTGACCATTTCCAAAATGTGAATTCTGAAATGTGAATTCTATGGCAACTCAGATGGTAAGTCTTTCCCAGCATAACTTGTAGCAGCAAAAGGATGTCTTCAGTGGTATCCTACTATTCACTTGCTTTACTTTAGTACTATTATTTCATGAATGGGACACATTCAATAGTTAATCATAATATAATGCCTATGATAAAATATGGTTAAGCTGTATTTTAGGAATGATTTGTAACAGTGCTTTTTGAAGTGGGTAGTAGCTCTATTTTAGCCTAGTTAATTTAAGGAGTTTTAGTTACTAAGATAAACAATTTCCTCTTGCCTGGAATTCAAACTCAGTCTCAGATTGAGAAGTACCCTCTCCATGGGTTCATGCTTTGAGATCCACCCCCCCCCCATCCCAGCACCTGGTGGGGGGGGGTTCTTGGTGGCATTTCAAGACATAGAAGAATTTGTTTGTACTTTGATTCTTTCCCCCTGTGTTTTGTTTTTTCCAAAAATGTAAGAACATCATCAGACCATCCTACAATTTTATATTTCAAGACTCATGACTCCACTATGTTTTCTAACTGGGAGCAGAAAGTGGCCACTGTTGGCATACCCATGAAGAAGCAACATCTGGGACTTTCTAAAGTCTCTCAAGGGCCATGATTTTCATTTACAGGTACTTTTAAAAAACACTTGCTTAAGGGCACTCTATAGAGGCAGACAGATTACGAAGAGTTTATACTTTTCCAGCCCTGGGGTTCATGGTCAGTAAGGGATACTGGATTTCAGCCCTCATCTGTACCTGGAAGGGTATTTTCAGTATTTGCAAATGAGACAACTGTGTAGACCAGGGAGCAGACTCCCTTTAGCTGATCCTTTGCTATATTATCCATGCCTGAGGCCACAGAAATTATACCACAGACATCATTTCTTCAGGATCAGAAATCTTTCCAGCTTCTGCCTCCCAGGCTTTGTTCAAATTTTCACTTTCTTCTTGTCTCTTTAGTTCTCTTCAGGTCACTGAAATGAATCAAGTTCTACATCTCTGCTCAAAGATTTTCTAACTTTTTTTGACTAAGGCTCACCTAGCAGGGATGAAGAGCTTCAAGATCCATCTCCCTTGGCCCTTTCTGATTTACAAAGAATTACCAGAGAACAATAAACAGTTGCACAAAACAATTTGTGGACACCATGTCACCTGCCTGGATACTATTGGTATGGGTGGTTCCTGTGTAAACTACAATCTGAATTTGCTTGAAAGTATTGCCTTAGAAAATTTATAAGCCATAAATTGTGCTGATTTACAATATATAGGCACTTCCCTACCACAGGGTTAACCAAATAGTCTATTTCAAACCAAATATAGATGATGGTGGAAATAGGTGAAGTATAATTGATGATGAATTATCAGGAACAAGAGCCTGTACAAGTACAATGAACTCATTATATACTGATGCCAAGAACACTGCAAACTTCCCCAGAGCTGAGGCTGTTGCAACCACATAGTTTATAACAGAAATTTCATCAGTATCATTAAGTGTTGCCTATCATGCAGGCAAATTCTGTTAGGTTCTCACTAAACTCTAGTTATCTGTTAAAATTTTATTTCTCAATACCAAATACTCTTAGCAATTAGTAAGTACCTTTCAATGACAAAGCGCACACACACACACACACACACACACACACACACACACACATACACACACACACACACACTATGATATCATGAGCCATTTGCTGTAAACAGACATTTCCTGTCCCAACTACTTGGTCCCAAATGATCAACTCAGAGGTTGAATATGAATGATAAATGCTCGGCCAATAGCTCAGGCATATTACTAACTAGTTCTTACATTTTAAGTTAACCAATATTCCTTATTTACACTCTGCCACTTGGAGGTGCCTTTAATACTATGGCACATTCATCTGCTCCCTCTGTATCTGGCTGGTGACTCCTCACTCCGCCCTTCTTCCCATCATCATTAGTTTGGTTGCCTGTCTGGCTACTGGCCAATCAGTGTTTTATTAAACCAATTTAAGTGACTAATCTTTACAGTGTTCAAGAGGATTATTCCACAGCAATTTGCCATTAAGATTTTTTAAAAAGATGTATTTTGAGACTAGTCTATAAAACAATGGAAGGATACACATGGCCTACCTGTTTGCTGTGGTTGAAATCACTGGTTGGGTAGTTGGCTTGTCTTTTTGATGCAGCTTCTTAAGGTGCTGATTGCTGTTCCCCTTTACCCTTTGACACTGTGAAGCATACTGACCTAGGCCCTAGCCAGCAATCTGGGGAGTCCCTGGCCTGACCTCCCAAAGCCCCAATCTTTCACTGGAGTTCCTCTCTGGGAGGAAGAGTCAGATGTTACCCTCTAACTGGACAGATGGCTGGTGGCCACCCTGCAGCATCTGTGATGCCATAATGGGAAGAGGTGGGAGAGTCATCCTGGAGGGAAATCAGAAGACCTAGTCACAGACCATCTCTGACTTCATGACTCCTTGACAGTGGGCAAGTTACCTCACTTCTCAGTTAAGATTCCTCCTTAACAAAACAGAAATAACAACAACATGAAGCCTTTCTTGGGTCTCTTGTGGAGATTGAATAAGATCGTGTAAGTAGTTAGTAAAGCACTGTGAAATATAAATTCACTATGAAAGTAACACACTTGTGCTGTGCTTGCAAACATCTGGACTGTCCTATGTACCAAGTTCAACTGGTAGTAGCATTGCTACAATGTGTGTAGACAGTGTTCCGTCCATTGTGCCAATGAAGGTCAAGCGCAAAGACGCACGGGGCCGAGAGTCAGCGATGACTGTATGATCCTTCTTTGTTTTTCCTTTCCGTGATTGAGAGTAGGGCGTGTTACAGACTGATTCCAAGCATAAGAAATGAAGGAGGCTTTTCTGGTTATTTTGTTTTGTTTCTTTCTTTTCCATCCCACTGGGGCTTAGGACTCTTGGAAGACAGCAGCTGAAGAATGATAGGAATTCTTCCCCCACCAGTTGGGAATGTGTCCCGCTTGGGGCTCTTGGCAGGAATGTGAGGACTGCCTGATAAGGCCTGGCTTGTGGAGCTGCAGAACCTGGGATTGCACACTGCTGCATGGGCATTGGTGTAGGCCGGAGCCTCCTCTCAACTCAGGCCCTTCTCAACATCCCCAGAGGCTGCTCTTACCAGACTAACCTCTACAGCCAGTAAGTGAAGACACAGCTCAGCCGGATATTTCAAACAAAACACATCTGGGTGTCTTTAGGGAAAAGCACATGGTCATGTATTGCTGCTCAGGTTGATGGCATGAACCCGAGAGAGCAGGGTCTAAAAAATGAGGCAGACTAAAGTCTCATGCACTAGCCAACTTTATTCAGAGCATCAGACAATTTATACTCTGAGTGTTAAGAAGAGTCACCCAGTAAAGTGTACACTCATAAGAACAAGCTGCATGTGGCCAAACACGTTGTTTCTTAGAGGTGTATGAATAACAACAGCTGAGGTAAACTCACTCCTGTCTGCTACACCTGGGAGGAACACAGAAACACATTCCAAGAACCGTTCTGTCTTTTGAAGAAACTGAGGTCATAAGACCTTGGACCTTGTTTTCTTGGAGTGTTCTCATAAGTACTCAAATTCTCTTCATGTGAATCCATTCTTGGACAGTCATGGTATGGCTGAGCCACTGTTCAGTCTCAAACCTTTGGATAATGGCTGAGGTGCCTATTTAACATCAGAACAGTCCTGGCCACCAAGTTCTCCCAGCATCCCTCAGTCCCTACCTGTTAAGGGTTATGGCTGGCATACTCTGCCCTCTACCCTGAACTCTCCAACAGGCTGCCCTTCCTCCAGAGGGTCTGCCCTGTATATCCAGACATTTTGGCTGCCCGCCCCCTTTTGGTTGCTTTTGCCCTCTTGGCTGCTGCACCCATTCCCCTCTCTCCCCTCTCCTCACGTGGATCAGAGTCATGTCCACTCTGGACTCTCCCAGAAGTCCCTGCCTCTGGCTGTGCTCTCCTTTTATCTACAGTAAACCTTCTCCTCCGCATACCTAGGGGACCAATCATGTTCTTTCCTTTTTATTTCTTGTTTTTCACTCAGCCACCAAAGGCACTGATTAGGACCCAAATACCCATGTCCAGGCTCAAAAGTTAAAGACTGTGCTCCTGTGTTGTAACTACTGGAATGTGATGGATGCTGTGAGAGGTCGCTGGGATGTACCCTTGAAGGGATTTGGGAGTTATTTGATCTTCTCTCTTACTCCAGCCACTGTAAGTTGAGCAGCTTCCTCCTCCTCACACTCCTGGACAGCTTTATCCTAGACTCAAGGGCAACGAGACCAACCGAGAACTCTAACGCTGTAAGCCGCAATAAACTTTTCCTCCTTTTAAGTTGATTATCTCACATGTTTTGTTACAGTACCAGAACTGACTGATACAAAAGGCATTCTTTGAAATCGGCACAGTTGTGTGCTTCGGCATAGGCTCTACCATATACCAATCAGCTACATGAGTTTGGTTAGATAGTCTGTGAGCTTGTGAGTTTTCATCTATAAAACAGAAATAATAATAGTACCCACTTCTAACAATTGTGGGATGATAAAATAATATATATGAACACTCTTTTATGTTTTGTTTATTTTTATTTTATGTACATTGGTGTTTTGTCTGCAGGTATGTCTGTGAGAGGGTGTGGAATCCTCTGGAACTGGAGTTACAGACAGCTGTGAGCTGCCATGTGGATGCAGGGAATTGAACCTGGGTCCTTTAGAGGAGCAGCCAGTGCTTCTAACCCACTGAACCATCTCTCCAGCCCCCCCCAAACCTACTAGAATCCGTGGCTGTTATTCTGAAAACTGAGGAGGCAGGTTAGAGTTATATCTTCAATCCCACTGTACTTGGAGGAAGCTAAAAATGCAAAAGTAAATCAACGGAACTGAAAAAAATCTCACAGTAAAAATCCAAGTGTGAGGCCTATGGAAATGGGAAACACTGGTGCTTCAGGAATGCCAGATGGAGAGTCACGATTCTAGACATGGAGATCTGTGTCCACTTAGAAAAAAATTATCTTTTAACCAATTACCTTAATGTATCCAGTCATATAATAATTATTATTTGTCATCTACTTTATACTTCATGAATCTCAGAAATTTTGTCTTTTACTGTTAGTAAGGATGCACTCTTTTTTGTTTGTTTTTTGTTTTTTGAGACAAGGTTTCTCTGTGTAACTTTGCGCCTTTCCTGGAACTCACTTGGTAACCCAGGCTGGCCTCGAACTCACAGAGATCTGCCCGGCTCTGCCTCCCAAGTGCTGGGATTAAAGGTGTGCACCATGACTGCCTGGCAGAATGCACTATTTTATTGGGGATAAAAAAAAAACATTTAAAATGATTGTTTTGTTGACCTACACTTTCTAAAGATGTGCTTAGGTCATAGCCTAAAGCAAGCTGGGGCCATAGACATTTGAGGGGTTAGGCAGAATATTAAGGACTAGAAAAAGGTCTGTGTGAGGGGTGAAGGGTGGGGTGAGAAGGAAATTTCTTACAAGAGACTTTGGACTTGGGGCAAAGGACTAAGGCAGAGTTTAAAGGATCTCAGTCATCTGTGTATGGTGTAGCCTGTGCCAGAACCAGGCAGGGGATGTTGCAAGGCATGATTAGATAGGGGATAGGAGTGAATCAGGCTCCTGAAAGAATGGTTTCTTGTTGGAGTAGGATCTAGGCCAGGAAAGAGGATGGTTAAGGAGAGCTAGAATACCAGGACCCCGTCATTAGCTACTGTTATGCACAGTGTCAGACATTCAATGACTCACTGAAACTACAGCTCCAAGCACATGTGCACCTGACTCCTCTGTTCCTTTAGCTTCCTCTGCCTTAGTTACTGGTGCCCCAGTGGATTAGCCTGGTGTCCTTTTACCTCTCCATCTGCCTTGTGCATGTATCACTATGGTGGTTATCCCATCCCTAGTCCACCATGACTTTGGTCTATGGTAGACACTACTGCTAACTAGTACCCAATTCTTTTCTTGATGTCCATTATTCTTGCTTTACTTATAGTTAAGAGAATCTTATGACTTATTTGGGCCAAGGAAATGTGAGTGAAAAATCATATATTATTTCTGGGCAATGACAGTGAAAAGCTCTTTCTCTTTACATGAAACATTTCTTTTCTCTTCTATTGTGTAGAATGTAGTTCCACCCTGTAACTACTCGAGGGTAACATATTGAGGGGGTGGAACCTCCAGATAAAGTAGGCTGAGTAACCAGATGGAAGACTATATAGTCTAATACCAACATTTCTGGGAAGGCTCCATGCAGATTTATCATCCTTCTTACACATTCCCAGCTTCATCCAAACATTGCTGACCATATTATATTACTTCTATTTATGAATCTCTCCCTGTGAGAGTATAAAGCTAACTGGGTCAATACCTATTAGACACGTACTGGATGCTCACTTGTAGGAAATGATGAGGTAATGTGACTCAGAGAGGATGAGGGCACTCAGTGCTCATCCTTAGATACAAGACAATCATGGACTGTGATACAGACTGGAAAATTCAACTTCAGAGCTTCTTCTCTTTGGCAGACCTCCACATGCAGCGGGGTTGGGGTTCTGACCTCTAACTTCATTGTAGGCTTAACAAATGGTGGGCCTAAGGCAGAAATTTAGCTTTATGTACTAGTCAAGATTGTTTTAGCATGGAATGGAGACCAATGCTTTGAGATTCTAGTAAAGTAGAAGCACAGGGAAGGAGGTGGAACTTGGTATAATCTCATAGTCATTGATATCACTAATTCTGTTAATTTTCTGACCTGTCCCTTGGAGCTGCCCTGCGTCTTAACATAAAAGCCTCATTTTAAGGAAAAACTCCTCCTCATCTTCTCTCTCTTCCATTCTCTTCCTTCCCACCAAGAGGTGTTCACACCTCTCTTTCTCTCTCCTTTCTGTCTTTTCTGTCTCTTTATCTCCTATTATAACAGACCACTTCTGCACGGATGTAGTGCCTGTGTGTGAATGATATGACTTTCCATGCACCGCCCCCACTGCATCTGCCCAACGTGGTTCCCTTGGGGGTCCCCTCATACAATAACTCATAACAAATATTAGCTGTTGTTCTTAGACAGTAAAAGACTAGATAGAACTGTAGTAGTACCCTCAGGGACAATTTTAAAGACCCCAGTCCACCTCCTTTACCATTACTAGAAACAACAGTACTAAAGAGGCCATAGAATGACACTTCTTTCCAACTTAAGAACTGAAGCCAGAAAGCCTAGAATCACCCTGTTGAGCTTAGCTGAGATATGCATGTCAGATAACTCAATTTTCACTCTCTGCACATGCTAATGTGAGGATTTAGAATAAGCAAATTTGCAGATATGGAATTCACAAATAATAAAAAGCAACTCTAGTTCTAAGTTATTAAATACCTACCAGGTGTCATTGAACTACACAATTTATAGATATGCGTATTGCCAAATTAATCAAGTTTTTCATGTTTCAAGTGGAGATGGCTAAGAATTGATACAACGGGCCTGTCCTTGGAGTCATAGGATGTATAAAAAAGGTAGTGTCATATAGTCTGCATGTTGAGCTTCTAAATACATGACAGGGATTGGAAACTTACAAGAGGCTCAGTGTCCATTCCTCTTAGAAACTTCAAACACAGTAGTCTCTGTTCTTATAGAAAACTAAGGCTTCATTGCACACTCTGCAACAGGGTTGATTCTGCTTAAAAACTCACTAGATCGAATACCAAGTTCTAGAGAATATTTTCTATGAGAAAGCATGTCTGGAAATGAATAGCACAACCATCTAGCTCCTGAATCTGCCTAGGCAGCATCACACAAAGCCAGAAACAGTCATGTAAGCAAAGTCAGAGACACACCTGTGTTGTATGAATCCTAAATGGTCTTAAAATAAAAACCCAGAGACAGATATTGGTGTAAATGCCAAAAGATCAGTGAAACAAAGGAACAAGCCACAGCCACTTCTCACCTCACCAACTGCATGAATCCTCAGACTGAATGTCTCTGAGACCTCAGCCAAAAGGGGTTCTAGTTCCTGTCTCCTCCTGCCTTATATGCCTTTCTCCACCCAGCCATATCATTTCCTTCCTAGTGCTGGGATTAATGGCGTGTGTGTTTCCCAAATATTGGTAGCAAAGGCATGAGATCTCAAGTGTTGGGATTAAAGGTGTGTGACTCCCAAGTACTGGGCTTAAAGGTGTGTGTCACCACTGCCTGGCTCTGTTTCTCTCCTAGACTGAATCGGTCTCATGTAGTGTAGGGTGGCTTTGAACTCACAGAGATCCACATGGATCTCTGCCTCCTGTGTGCTAGGATTAAAGGTGTGTGGCACCACTGTATGGCCTCTCGGTTTAATCTAGTGCCTTGCTCTGTCCTCTGATTCTCAGGCAAGCTTTATTTGACACATAATATATCACCATACATATTTCTTTCAGGGCAATGGTTGGCTGAATGGAAAGCCAAGAAGAGAACAAACTCTAGACTTAATGTTTGTATTCCTCCTGTGATGTGTGACAATATAGTGATATGTAGTATCACTATGTGATAGTGGAGGTGATGCTTGTGTGTGTGTGTGTGTGTGTATTGATTATACATAGTAATGTGTTTCATATGACATTTTGACACATGTATATGTTTTCATGATATTAACCCCCAGGACTCCTTTGCTCCCTGCCTCTGTAACCAATCCTTTTCCTCTTATTAATTAGCCCCTTCCTACTTCTTTGTGTGTACCCGTTGGTTTCTTCTTCTTTTTTATATTCTTTTTATTTGTTATTTATTATATTTGTGTTTTAATTTTACACATCAGCCATGGGTTCCCCTGTCCTCCCCCGTCGCCGCCCCCACATTCCCCCCCAGGCCCTCCTCTCCATTCCCATCTCCTCCAGGGCCAAGGCACCCCTGGTGATTCATTTAAACCTGGTGGATTCAGTACAGGCAGGTCCAGTCCCCTCCTTCCAGGATGAGCATGTGTCCCTGTGTAAGCCCCAGGTTCCAAACAGCCAGCTCATGCACTAAGGACAGATCCTGGTCCCACAGCCAGGGTGCCTCCCAAACAGATCAAGCTATTCAATTGTCTCACTTATCCAGAGGGCCTGATCTAGCTGGGGGCTCCACAGCTGTTGGTTCATAATTCATGTGCTTCCATTTGTTTGGCTATTTGTCCCTGTGCTTTTTCCAATCTTGGTCTCAACAATTCACACTCTTACAGTTCCTCCTGTTTCTCAAAAATTGGACTCCTGGAGCTCCACCTGGGGGCCTGGCCGAGGATCTCTGCATCCACTTCCATCAGTTATTGGATGAGAGTTCCAGCACGACAGTTGGGGTGTTTGGCCATCTGAATCACCAGACTAGGTCAGATCAGGCTTTCTCTCGACCATTGCCAGCAGTCTACAGAGGATGTATCATTGTGGATTTCTGGGGACCTCTCCAGCACTCTGCCTATTCCTGTCAGGGATCACCCAATGACAGAGAAATGGATGAGATCTACATGGACAACCTGGATGACAGTGGGAGTAACGAAGGGCAAGGTTTGAGGGAAAGAAAGCTTAGGGGAGCAGGAGATCCCAGCTGGATCAAGAACAGAAAGGGAGAACATGGAATAAAAGACCACGATAAATGATGACCACATGAGTACCCATTGGTTTTTTATTGGGGTTTCTTACAGGATCCTGGGTGAGGGGTTGTTTGCAGAGTGTAGGTTTCTTGCCAGTGTCTACACACTGAAGAAAATGTCTGTCTCTCCCTGAGGGAGTTACACTCTTGATTTCACATGAATTGTGATTACTAGCACAGGACCTGGCTAAGATTGAGCCTGCCATAGGGAAAGCATGAGGCCCCACCCTTTCATGAGGAATTACAAGCAGATAATGGAAGCTAAAAGGGAGGGGCTTGTGAGGCCCCACCCCATCCCTGAGTATCTGGAGAAGAGGCCTTTAACTAGACCACGAGACTGAAGCTATCATGAATGAGACTGAGACCCTGTCCTCAGCAAAAGCACTAGCTATGAATGAGGAAGTTTGCCAGAACCAAACCGGTTGGCACCTTGGCCTTGGGTTTCCATAAAATTTCTATTGTTTACAGATCATTTGGTTAATGGTACTCTGTTATATCGCCCTGTAAAGTGCTTCCAGAAGGGTTACCCCATGCAGTCTGCCATGTACAGTCATGCTATCGAGGCTTGCTTTCCGGCCAGGACACTCTGTCCTAGACCACATGCTGCTCATTCCTCCTTCCCACCCTTATTCTTCTCATCCCCACTCAACTCTCCTCTGTCTGTGGAGGCCAGTTCAGGCCCACATCTCCATTTAAACACCTCACCCCTTGTGACTTCTTTGTAAGTAGAAACTTGATATAAACAGAACCCTCTCTAGAAGTTACCATTTTGTACCATGAAGCACTAGGTCATATATTTAATTCAATTTTCAAATAATTGTAAAGCATGCAAGACAGGCCTCGAGGAAGGAGCAGGAGCAAGGCGAGACTGTGGAGTCTGTTTTATCAGTGACTTCATCAACTGTTTCTCACAAGAACTCAAAGGAAAACACTGGCTGCTGAGACACAAACTTTCAAAAGTGCTGCAGAAAACCTTTAGCACTGCGTAACGCTTATAGCACTTAGCAACAGAAAGGCGTGCTCTTCTTACCTGAAATCCTGAATTAAGCAAAGTAAGGTCAGAGTGACAGGCGAGCTTCCTTGTCATTTGCCTCAGGAGAAATCGGAAGAGGCTCTACTGAGGCGATGAGTTGAATTATAAGATTTATAAAAAGTCATAATTAAAAGAACACAGCACCTAACACAAGCCAACAGAAATTGTCACAAAACTTTATGTAGATGGTTTTTCATAACACTCTTCGATGCTCTGGCCTAAAGTTTGTGAAATGGACCTGTCTTAGAACTCAGAACTCAAATATGTATTATAAAAACCCCACAATGTGGGGCTGGAGAGATAGTTCTGGTACAGCAAGAGAAGCCCTTACCTCACATGCGGGACTTGGATTGGTCCCTAGCACCACATGGCGGGGGGCCCCAACCACCTAGAACTCCAGCTCCAGGAGATCAAAACCCTATTTCCATGGGCATCTGCACCCACATAGTACCCATACATACACATACACACATGTACACACACACACACGTACACACACGTACACACACACACATACACACATGTACACACACATACACATACACACACGTACACACACACATGTACACACACACACAAACACACACGTACACACACATACACATACACACATACACACACGTACACACACACACACACACACACACACACACACACTAAAATTCTCTTTGATCAAAAATGCTACTGCATTTTATAGCCCTTGCTTCCCAGAGCTTTTTCTGACATTAGACCACAGAAGAAGAAGACAGCAAGGCATTTGAATGGCAGCTTTTGGAATATGACCAAAAACCGTGAGGAAACTGTAAGCAGAAGATTCTCCTTGTTTTAGCACTTGGGATAAAAAAAAAATTTAAAAATGTATTGAAATTAGCCACAATAGCAAACCCTTAAAGCATAAGGCTTTGGAGTAAGGCAAATGGCCCAACTGCAGCGTTTTGGTAACTTTACCATTTCCCTGCTGTGTACAGAACAGCAAGCAAATTAACTATTCCCAGATGCTGGGGATGAAGAATGTTGCTGGATTGTTTTGCTTCTCAGACTCCTCGGTGTAAACACACACTTACAGAACTGTGTTCCCTTTTTTGGCTCCCAATATGCAAGTAATTATACACTGTGCAGGGTAATGTTGGACGGGCCCTTCTTTGAATACCAAGCAAGTTCTGGGTTCTGTCAGCCTTTTGGATCGCATGCCCACAAACATTTTTCTCTGACAGGCTTTACTAACAACCAGTAAACAAACCAAGAACAGTGCAAGGCTTATTTCTAAATTATTCCAATTGTCTTCAAAGCTAGACAAGCAAATTTTATCTTGAGGAGAACAGAACTCCTGTGCTGTTTCAAGAATAGTTTTTCTGCAATCCCTGTGGAAAAGGGGTCAGAGTTCATAATGGTTTTTTACTTTCCCATTGCTCATATTTAGACTACGTGTGAACACAGAGGAGGCAGGCAATGAGTCAACTATTAATAAGAATGTGTTTAGCATGAAGCACAGATCCTATAACTGTGGCCAGGATAAAGTGATTAAAGAGTCAGTCATGCTTTTCATTCCAGCCCCAGAGTTTTATACAGCAAATGGAATGTATTTTTCATCGAGGAGTCACAGTAGGTTTTGGGGCACTACCTAGACCTTCACATTTCTTGGAATGAATCAACTCAGTAAATTTGCTTTGTGTCTTTATACAATGAAGCATAGGTGTGTGTGTGTGTGTGTGTGTGTGTGTGTGTGTGTGTGTGTGCACGCGCACGCAGGCCTAGGATATTACCCAGGAACTATTGAAGAAAAAAAACCCATGTTTTTGCAAAAAAGAAGGGAAGTAGTCTTGCCAACCCCAGCACAGATGAGAGGAAAAGTTCAAGGAAAGTTGATACCTCAAAATAAATAATAAAAGGAAATTCAATGACAAAAGAATATTCAGGTCAGGTGGAAACCCAGAGGGAAAAAACCCTCATTCAGAACTAGACTGCCCTCCTGCTTTCTCTGAAGTGAGCAGCTGTTGGTTATTGAAAGCAGCCAACGTGGAGGGTCCCTGCCACCATAGCAACAGCAGCTGACAGTGCTGGAACGCCCAGGCACAATGAGCCAGGTCCACAGCCAGGAGTGCTCAGGAGGCTGCAGATGATGAGGGAGGTCCACAGCCAGCAGTGCTCACGAGGCTGCAGATGAGGGGGGGGGAGTTGTTTTTGTTCCCTTTCTTATGTGTATTGGGGGATTTTGATTCTGAGTCTGAGGTTGGCTGTTGGAAACTTTTCTACCTATATTACCCTGACCAAAAAGGTACAGATCTCCACTCAAGCAGCAACACAGAAGGGAAGCACTTATTCATCAGACAAATTAGTTATTTCCAATTTCTTTTAAATAATCTCTGGCAAATCCTTTTTGGCTCTGAGAATTTGTACCTGACCTCTTGTATTGCAACCTTAAGATGTGTTTGAAATAATTTTTAGTTTGCTTGGTGTAGCGGTAGTGTCTAACACATGACCCCCAAAGGAAAATCTTTCCTTGGTCTTGTGAAAATGTTAGCCAATAACTGACTAAAGACATCAGATTAAAAAATCAGGCTATGGTTTAAATGTTATATATGCACAGCCTTAGCATCCACACATTTCTGGATTGAACTCACCATTTTCATTAGCGTTGAAAGCAGAACATGTATTTATAAGTTAAGTATTAAAAAACTCCAACTTAATAATTTCATGGTTTAACATATAGCCAAACTTCCAGAACTATAATTCTGTCCAATTACCCACTAAATTATGTTTGGAAAGTTACTGAAACTTTCTGTAACTCGACTTTCCCATATGGAAAATGGGGATAAGATAAGTGGTACCTGGTAAGGACTGTTGTAGATACTGAGTTCATTCTTTAAAGAGGTTTGAATAGTCTTTGGGTTATACTAAGTAAGAAATAAACAAAGACTAGAGGATCTTTGTGTGTGTGTGATATATGTGTGTGTTGTGTGCATGTGTGTGTGCTGGTGTATTCACATGTGTGTGAAGGCTGGAGGTCAATGTCAGGTGTCATCTACTGTCTCCCTACACTTCATTATTTTTAATATTTCTTTCTTTTGATACTATAGTTACATCATTTCCCCCCTTCCCTTCCCTCCCTACAACTCCTCCTGTGTAATTCCCATCCCCAGTCCTCTCATTTAAATTCACAGCCTCTTTATATTTGTTGGTAGTGTTTGTGTGTGTACCCCTAAATATATAAATACAACCTGCTCAGTCCATATGCTCCTTGTGTACATGTTTTCAGGGCTGACCATTTGGCACTGGATAACCAACTGATGTGCTCTTCCGGGGAGGGGAATTATTTCTCCTGCTCTCAGTGTTCCTCTGTTGTCTGTAGTTCTTTGTTGAGGCCTCTAGCTTTTCCCTCTTCCATGTTAACATGCCTGTTGGTGTCACCCCTGTTCAGGTCATATTTAGGCAGTCATGTTGATGAGACTTCATGGGTGTAGCTTCTCTGACATTTCTAGGAGACAAAATCTCACATTAAACTTCCTGTTCCTCTGGCTCTTACAATCTTACCCCACCCCCGTTTCCGAAATGATATCTAAGCCTTGGGTGCAGGAGTTGTGCTGTAGATGAATCAGTTGGAATGGAACTCCACAGCTTTGAATTTTGATCAGTTGTCTGCAATGGTCTCCATTTGTTGCAAAGGGGATTTTCCTTGATGAGAGGTGAGGACTACACTTATCTATGGGTGTGGGGACAAATATTTAGAGCATAGTTAGGAATTATGCTGGTTTATCAAAGAGATGGTTGATTATTCTCCAAGATCCATGACTTCACTAGCCCTGGGCAGTTGGCTATGTTTCCAGGACCAGGCATGATTTCCTTCTTTTTGAGTAAGCCTTAAGTGCAATTAGAGAGCTGTTGGTTACTGCTAAGGTATACAGGCCACTACTGTACCCTTAGGGTTATTATGCCACACTGGTTGTTGTCGTTTATAAGTGTCTTAGCTGGGTAAGTTATGGTTGCTTCCCTCCCTTGGAAGCTTGAATGGTGCCTTTTAGTACCTGAAAACTAGTCTTCAGGAGGAGGCTTACAGGCAAGAACCAGCTCAGGTCCTCTGGGTCCTGTGTCTGAAGTTCATGGTATCTACAATAGTAGGAACTTACCTTCCATCTATGGTCTTAAACCAAGGGCGACAGTAATAGTCTATAATGTGTACCTTACTTTTTTGAGGCAGAGTTTCTCACTGAACCTGAAGTTTACTGATTTAGCTGGACTAGCTGGCCACTGAACTCCAGCAGTCTGCCTGTCTCTGCTTCCCTGGTGCTAGAGTTACGGGCACGTGTGTCTAGTCTCTTAATGGGAGTTGGGGATCCAAACTCTGGCCTTCTGGCTTGTGCAGCAAGCACTTAATGACTGATTCATCTCCCCTGCTTTTGGACAGAGTATCTCTTTTTTAACTATAGCAAATACCTTTGGAGTTCAGGACAGCCTAACATATTTCTGTACCTATGTCCGAAGTTGGTAAACGTTAGACTTCTCTCTATGGCTTCTAAGTCTTCAGGTGGCATCTCTAAGACCTCTTGAGTCTGATAAAGCAAACTGTAAAATTAGCCAACTTTGAAGCACTTTCAAAACTAGTTAGTAGCTCTTCCGAGTTGTGTGGAGCTGTTCTAATGCTTACATGTTTGTTAAAAAACACAGGCATGGCGTTTGCTAATCATAAGATGCAACCCTAGGTTGGGAAACCCTTCAGTATACCTACTCACTGTTAAAACCAGTAAGTTCCAGCCCCTGGAGATAGAAGAGCCAGCCAGCATTTCTCCACCTCTATCATAGGGTGGGATGCATCTTTTCTGCCAGGGTTTATTCAAAGATCTTCCTATTTGTCCCAGATTCCATCATTGGTACTGAAGGGCCCACTTCGACTCAGGAAGGTAATTCTTGTGGTTTCCTCCCTCCCTTCTTCCCTTCCCTTCTCCCTTTCTTTCCTTTTTTTGGGAGGGTGCATGGGGAAGGTTTGTTTGTTTATTTGTTTTCAAGACAAGGTTTCTCTGTGTAGTTCTGGCTGTCCTGGAACTCACTCTGTAGACCAGGCTGGCCTCGAACTCACAGAGATCCACCTGCTTCTGCTCTCTGAGTGCTGGGAATTAAGGTGTGCATTACCACTGTCCAGCATGGTTTCCTTTCTTATGAAGCATAAAATCAAGCCTTTAAAAAACAAAGCCTGGAAGTTTCACTATTGTCTACAGGGGGTCAACCTAAAATTGATCCTACTACACAATCATTTTCTTGTGTTTACCTTTCCCTAATTAAATATGGGAGGAAGCTTTGCCAACAGATATCAGTGGTTGAAAATGTTCTCAAGAAGATCTTATTGAATGCTTTCCACACAGGCATTGTAGCTGACGACAGAGGCCCTACAGCTTTTTAGAACCCTAGTCTGCTTGAGGCGAAAGGGTTAGCATTTTGCCAATGTTTCAAGTTAAGACACACATTCAAGCCGGGAGGAGTGGTACAGGCCTTTAATGCCAGCACTCAGGAAGCAGAGGTGGGGATCTCTGTGAGTTCAAGGCCAGCCTGGTCTGCATATTGAGTTCTAGGACAGTCAGCCCGAGATATATAGTGAGACATGTCTCAGGAGAAAAAGGAAAAAAAAAAAAAAAGAACATACATTCAACTCTAAGAATAAAAACTATAAGTCACTCTGGGACCTCAAAGAAATAAATTAATTTTTATTCAGTTTTGCAAAATGGCAAACATAGTATATTTAATAAAATAAAATAAGGGGATTCTCCTTGCTTTACAACAGTTCCAAATGGAGTCATGTAAGTGCTCAGAGGCATGGGATATTTCATCACAAAGCTTTGTGCTTAAGCGACCAAGTCTGAAATACACAAATAAGTTCATTTTTAAAAGTTCAAGGTCATGCCAGAGTTTAACACATATCCTGTTTTCTAAGAAAACAAATGCATTATCATCTCCAGTAAGACTTTCTGTGGAAAATTTTTTGGATGCCAGAAGCAAAATTAGGGCAAGGCTGTATTCCATAGCTAAAGGAAACAAGCTGTCCCCAAAAGCAACACAGGCCCACAGAGTTGTTAGAGCATTAGCTTACTGCTGTGCCAAGAGGTTTAAATGGCAATCCTTAAAAATTTAGAATTCCTACTTTCTACATCCCACTCCAAGGACTGAGAGGGCCTCATGCAAGTATTGAAAAGGAAGACACTATGACTAGTAGTGGAGCCACACTGGAGACACATCAAAAGGCTGGGCTCGTGTTTTGCCTGGGTCACTTGTGGGTGCACAGGAGGTACTGTCCATCTCTGGGATATTAGTAATGGTAGTGTCCACAGCAGCCTAGAAATACAGGCAGCAGAATGAGTAACACTGTTTCATTTAAACCATATTTATGTTTCAGAGGAGATGTTATAACTCCCTTTAACCAGAAACTTAAGACCAGAGAAGCCAAGTCCTATGATTTTGTTAGGAATTAGAACATCTGGGTTTTTGAATCTGCATCCGACTAATTGCACTATAGCTGGACTTGGTTAGTGTGGAGGAGAAGTTTCAAATATTAACATAATTAGTGGTCATTTAGAAAATGTGTGAGATGCAGATTCTGATGTAGGTGTACTACTGTGCTGCCCAAGACCCTGTATTTTTCACAAGTTCATGGGTGATACTGTTGCTCCAGGAAGCACATTTTTGACTAGCAGAGTAACAGAAGAGAGAAAGGATGCTTCCTGTCAGAATGTGTGGCCTCATTTCACTCATCTGCAGCACAAGGAGGTTTTAGTAAAACTATATTGAAGGCACACTGCCATTCTAAACCCCAGTGTCCGGGGCCTGCTATGGTCTTAGGAAACTGGAAATGCATGTGGCTCCACATGCATTTGTAACCTGGTCTCTGATGAGATCCTGGCTGATGGCTGTGTCCTTCTGCAGCACCTCTGACAGGTGGGGCCAGCCACCCTCACAAATTATTGTTAAGCTTTAGGCTGAGCTAAAATCATACCGAAGAGTTCAAAGTACTTCTTTACATAAGCGCCTTTAAAGATTATGAATGCAAAAATAGCTTTTTGCAAGACTCTTAGATGGCAGGCTTTCTGTTTAATAACAGAAGTGAGAAGGCCCCCAAACTGTAATATTGCACAATATATCAAAAATACATTAATGTTTCATTTTAAAGTCTTACAGAAATTGAGGTTTTTCTGAGTTACAAAATATACTTCATCACAGATGGTCTGAATGATAAAAAAAAAAAAAAAAACAGCAGACACTGGTGCAGCAAGACTAAAGCATTGCTTTTAGCTGAGCGTGCTGGAAGCCTTTAAGGAAACCTTCCCACATGCAACTTTGCTAGCATTGAGCTGTAAGAGTATGTCCTATGTTCTTCCAAAATCTTAGGCCTGTATGATGCACAACTCTTACAAGGAAGCCTTGTTCAGATGCATTTTCTTATAGCTTCGGATCTACGTGAGAACAGACAGAGATGTCATGAGCAACATTTCTAAACCGAAGCCATGGGGAGGAGGCTCATCTGGTTTGTTAAGGCTATAAGTGGGAAATCGTTTCCTGATGGTGAAACTAAGAACTGCAAGAGGAGCCTCTAATTGAGGGATTTAGAGAGAAGGCGTAAACATATCTATCTGGAATAACCTGATCATGTTTTTGTCTGGACCAATCTAGTTGGGGAAACTGTGAAGTCCATGTTTATTAGCCAAGGCTTCGTTACCTTTCATAGTGGCAGTCAAACCGTTAAAACAGTTGAATCTATTTTTTTTTCTAGTTTATGTAAATAGATATAAAATAGGAAAAAAAAAAAGCTGAGCTTCTCCATTTGAAGTTTTCAAAGGTCTCCTCAGAGTTGCTATAGTTAACACAGGCTGTGTTCTATCTACGTCAGCTGCTGCTTGTCCCATGGCCAGGCATGGTGGCTGACTCCTGTAAAGGCAGAGTGAAGAGGGGGAGGCAAGAGGACTGATGTGAATTCAAGGCCAGCCTGGATTACAAAGCAAGCCCCAGGCTAGTTTAAATTACAAGTGGTCATCTAAAAACAAACAAATACATAGCCCACCCCAGAATTGAGTGACTAAAACTAAAACCTTATTATCTTCCTTGGTCTTGAGGCTTGAGCAGATTTGGCCATGACATTCTTGATAGGACCTTGCAGTTACAATCATTAGACCATCAGAAGGCTTCCCCAGGCTGAACATACAAATACCTCTTTTGCTTCTGAGCCATGTTTTGATGCTCCTGGAGTCTCTCGCCATGCATTTTATCATCCACCACCTTTAGTGTAGTTTAGGATTCTAGAGCAGTTATTTCTGGGTAGTCACACTTCTTACATAACAGCTAAGTTCTACCAGGTAGGAATTGAAATTGCCAGGGCAGAAAACAGCTATGCCAAAGACTCTCACAAGATCACCTTCACTATATTCTGTTGTTGAAGAAATCATGTGGTCCTCTGATTCAAATGGTAGAAAAATTATTATTTCTTATTGCAGTGTTTCCTGAGCCTGATAGTGGGGTAAGATAGATGTTCCTTTGGAATGGTTCTTAAACCCAATGGTTGTACGCTCTGGAGTCATGCTGTTCTTGTGCCAGCAGGTACTGGTACATTGACATATTGATAGTCTATAAACAAATAGGATTTTTGCCAACAATTTTCTCCAAACAGCCTGCACAATCCCTTTTGGCCCTTCAAAAGTCAGTTAGCAAGGAAAGAGTTACCAGCTCTGTGTCCTGAAACTGAAGCATGTAGTATCTTCAGTAAATAGTGTCTTATCATGTAGCTCTGGCATGCAATCAACAGCAATGGCAATTGCCATGGTAACAGCTTATAAGGAAGTAACCCATTCCTGGCACTAGGCTCTTCATTCGATAACCTCATAGCTTCCAGAAGTGCCTTTTGTCCACCTGTGTACATGGCTTCATTTAAACCCTTTAACTGTTGTTTCTACTCTTCCAGATATGTTTAAAATCCATGATATAATCAAGGGTTATTGTTACATAATTGTGATTGGATTTAGAGTCACCTAGGAGGTACACTTCTGGGCATTTCCAGAGAGATTTAACTAAGGAGAACTACTCTGAGGATGGGCACACTATCCCATGGGCTAGGGCCCTTTACTGAATATAAAGGGTGGATCAACAGCATATTCTCTTGATTCTTGACTGTGGATGCAATGTTACTAGACACCTTATGACCTTATTGCCATAGCAAAAGCTACTCTCACCCCCACATCTTCCATGCTGGGATGGACAATACTCCCCAAACATGAGCCCAAATAAAACTTTCCCTCTTTAACTTGCTTTTGTCAGACATTTTATTACAGCAATAAGAAAAGCAACTAGTACAGAAAATTAGTATCAAAGAGTGGGGTCTTTGCTGTAATAAAATGGCGGTGTGGTCTGTAGGCCTTTGGAATTGGTTTGTAGTAGGGATTATGATTTCTAAGCTTTTGGAACTTCTTTGGGGAGAACATAACCAAGTTTAGCCACAGCTGGGCTTCTTCTTGGAGCCAGAGTTGCTGAATGAAAAGCCTTGGCTCTTAGCAGCAGGAGGAACCTTGAGCCAATGTAGCATGAGGTGAGTGAGAGCCTCAGGGCCTCAGGATACAGGGGTCCTGGCTGGTTATGGGAGGCACAGACAGACCAGGACTGTAAAAGCCAGCAGCCAAAGGTGCAGTTTCTGTTTGCTGGCTGTAAGAAGGTCTCTTTTGAAGAGGATTCTGTACCAGCCAGCTATTGTGGAGCTAATAGCTTTTTCCCTTGAGTAAACTGCCTTAGGGGAAGGATACAGTCTGAAAAGTGAAGCTGAGAGCTGAGAATGAAAATTTCAGAGACTATTTTAACTGAATTGTTGCATTCAAGGGAACTGCCAAAAGCTTTTGGTTGTGGGTTTCTTTGTATTTGGAACTTTAAGACTGGTACCAGAACTAAACTATTGAGCTTTTCAGACATAAGAAATGGGATGGACAGGAGTGATTCAATTGCAATGGGATAATTTGGACTTTACTTACACATATAGACTCTATCAACTGTGATGAGTTATGAATTGTGTTGTGTATGCACATTTGCTTTATTAACTGTAGTGATTCACAAACTGTTTTGTGTTAAAAATGAAACTATAGAAATGGAGAAGTTTGGGGTTTTTTGTACCCAGGCTCAAGATGCAGCTTAGAAAATTATAAAGAAAAGGTGGAGTTAATATTCCTCAGTTTCTTTAATTGAATTTTTTTTTCTTGCCCCTTGCATGGATTAATGCTAACTTGTGTTAATGTACTTATGTTTTGTTAGCAAGAAATGCGAAAAGTTCTACTAAGAAATTGCTTTTAGATATTTACTAAAGTTTGTAAAGTGTAAATAGTCCTTTTGAGAATTTGCTTTTGGATGTAAGTTTGTAAGAACTGTAATTATGTACAGTAATATTTATATTAGAATTATGTTAACCTGTTGATATTGATGAGCCAAGACTGCTACAGACATCTTAGACCCATTCAAAAAGGCCATTCCATCTTTATCATCCTCTACTCCTTTACTTGGAGGTATAGCAGCCGTAAGGAGCAGAAGTATTGTTGTGATTATTCCAGTTACTTGCAAGTTCTTAGTGGAAAGCTGATTCAGAGCTGCATAGAGTTAAGCTCTGTACCCTCATTTGAGATTTATATTATTAAGAAGGGGGAATTTTTGGAGGTCCAAATTACTCAGGGTCAGAAAATCTGAGCTTGCTTTACCCAGCAGGGCTGCATAATGGGATGATTGGACCACAGGTATGGTTGCCAGGTGTTTGGAAGGCTTTACCCTTGTCTGTGTGGTGTGCCTTGATATAGCAAGGGGGAGGTCTTTTGCCCCACCCCTTGGCATTGTTATAAAATTAAAAGCCATTTTGAAGAGGCAGCAGGGGCCATTAGGTATTGATCCAGGTCCTCCTGAAGCTATCCTGTGTTTCTGTCTTTCTCTTCTTCACTATCTTTCTATCTAATATATTCTTATCCCTCTCTCCTCCTCATAAGAGCCCTGGGAAAAGTGGGAGCTGGCCTCCCATAGGCCCAGCAGATTCCTATTACTTTACTTTTGATATGCTTGCCAAAAAGGCCTTTATTGGGAGATAGGTCAGCAATTAAATTTTGATGTGGCAGTATATGCTCAGGTTAATGCAACTGCCCAAAAGGCCTGGAATAAGTTTCCATCATTTGGAAGACAGACTGAGGATTTATCAAAGATAAGGCAAGGGCCTGATGAATTGTTTCAGGACTTTATCTCTAGGCTAATGCAGACAGCAGACAGGTTAATTGGGGATTCAGAAGTTAGACTTTTGCTTGTTAAACAGCTCACCTATGAAAATGCTAATGCCACTTGTCCAGCCACTTTGAGACCTTTTAGAAAGAAAGGAAACATCTCTGACTATATTCGACTTTGCGTGGATATAGGGCCCTCGTATAATCAGCGGATAGTCATAGCTGTGGCATTACAGGGAAAAACAGTCAAAGATGCGTAGCTGGAAATTTCTCTAGTCCCGCCTGGCCCCATGTTTCTGTGTTCCTCCAGTCCTGCCCAGCCCTGTGGTCCTGCAGCTACTTATAAAATAATCACTCAGAGGCTTAATTTTAATTGCAAATTCTATTGCCTATTGGTTCAGGAGTCTTGCTAGCTAGCTCTTACAACTTTACTCAACCTTTAACTATTAATCTATGTATCTCCACGTGTTCTGTAGCTTTACCTGCATACAATCACATGTTTCTCCTAGGATGGTGGTTTGGTGTTTCCCTTACTTTCCTTTCTCCTTTCACTGTCTCTCTTGGATTTTCCCACCTGGCTCCATCCTGCCCTGCCATAGCCCAATGCAGCTTTATTTATTAGCCAATGGGAGCAACACATATTTAGAGCACACAGAAAGACATCCCACAGCATTTCCCCTTTTCTGTCTAATCAAAAAGGAAGGTTTTAATTTTAACATAGTAAAATTACATATAATAGAACAGTTATTAAGCAAGAATTACAGTTACAATAACTAGTATATCTGTATTTGTCAAATTTAAAGAAAATATTCTATAATCTATCCTATATTTGTGAGTCTAAAGTTTCATATCTAATTTATCTTTTATCATAACCAATGAAAATTATAATTATCTAGTCTTCAACTACATCTAAGACCCAAAAGGATATAATATTACCTGAGTAAGCAGGAATTGCATTGCAAGCAACTTCCATAATTCTAGAAATGACAGAAACATTTGGCTACCTGGACAGTCATCCAAAGTTCCTCTGTAACATTGGAACATCTATCTTCAGCTTACAGGCCTAGGGTCTCTGGTAGACTTTTTAGTGAAGCAGGAAATTTGAAGTATTTCTTGACAATTGGCAAAGTTCTTCAGTCATTTCTTGTTGAAGAATGTCTGACAGTCTCCTCTATGAAGCAGGAACCTTAAGGACCATCTTGCCCTGTTTTGGCAAAGTTCAGTGGTCATTTTCCTATGAGTCCTGCAGGTCCAGTTTATATAACATACTGTCAAGGAGTCCAGGCAAGAGCAGTTTCTTGCCCAAATGGCTAACTTTTGCCATAAAGAAAGCAAACTCCATATGGAGTTTCTTTGATGCCTATCATCTTCTCTGAAGTAGATTGGTGCTGCCAGGAGCAAATATGTCTCAATATCCAGAAAAGTCAAAGTTCCTAAAACATTTTAAATGCCACATTCTGTAGATCTTTGAAGTGTTTAAAAATTATCTACCTAATTAAAATATATCTATGTATTCCTAGAAAACTAACTAACTAACATGACTATAGGTTTAAAGATTATCATAGATAACTAATTATTTGTAACTATAATTATAATTTTAAATGAATTGCATAAATATAAGACCTTAAACAAGAGTAGAACTATAGATACAATATAACAAAATTAACTTTAAATTTGTATCAATAAACCAAAATCCATAGCAATGTAAAACATTTCAAACAAGTTGTTGCTCTTTAAAAGTAGATTAGATAATCTACCCTTTTATCCTATCATATCTATATCTCCTTTTCCTCTCTAGAAAGAAATTTCATTTATAATCAAACCCCTTTAAATAAAAATAAACATTTATAAATAATATTTGGGGAATTTGAGTGTAGCTTCTCATACTACTTCATGCTGGCTGGGGGCACTGGCAATCTTATGAGAATCCTGAAAAAATTAGGAATTATAGTTAAATCTTGGCTGTAGTAGTCTGTGAGGCTGTATCAACTTTTCAGGGGATCTTGGTTAATCAAACCATATTAGCCTGGAAACAATTCATAGGTTCTCAACTTCTATGGAAACAAAAGCAGAACCTCTATTCCAAAGCAAGATATCCTCAGACACAAATTTTGAAGTCTAAATACCTTTAAAATATACATTTTGGTTTAACTTAGTAGCCTTTACAATCAAATGTCTCTCTCCAGTTAAAAATCCCAAAGACAATATAATAATCTGCAGTTTCCAGATTCTTTGTGTTCTTTACATCTTTACGTGGCTTAACTTTTATATTATTGTTATTGTCTCTTTAAAGACTTTATTTTTTGAAACTATTTATTTCTTTATATATTCCTTTTTTCTCTCTTTCAAGCCTACATACATTTTTACATATATTATAAATCGTTTAGAGTTTTATTTCATCTGAATCTGTCTTATTGTGAATCTGTAATCATTTTTTGACCATTGCTTTAAACTGCAGTGTGGCTAGGACTGAAGCAGCAGCCTTTGCTGCTGATTTCACCCACCTCAGCTCCCCAACATGGCAGAGGTATGCCTACCACCAACTCCAGGAAGCAGTGGGTCTATGCCTCCAACAAGCAGCATGTAGCCCAGAAATTATTATTTTTTTTCTGTATTAGAAAAAGCTAAATCCACCACACAGCATGCTATGTGGCTTGGAGACACCTCTGTGTACTTCTGCAGGAATCTGCCATGCTGTATGTATGTCAAGCCCACAGGCTGTGGCATCTGTGTATCATGGCTTGCCTAAGAGACACAACTAGGAAGCTGCTCTTGGCTCCATTTTAGAACCCTTTTTTGAAGTTTTCTCAGGTTTTGGGTGGAAATTCTTGCCACCATGTTGGGCATCAAACGTTGCTGGAAGTTTCTCTGGGCCCACCTGGCCCTGTGGTCCCTCAGCCACTTATACAATAATCACTCAGAGGCTTAATATCAATTGCAAATTCTATGGCCTATTGGCTCAGGCTTCTTGCTAGCTAGCTCTTACAACTTAACTTAACCTGTAACTTATTAATCTATGTATCATCACATGTTCCATGGCTTTACCTGAATCCCATTACATGTTGCTCTGTAGCACAAATTGTTAGACGGTCTTATTAATAAAAAAACAAACCTGGAGCCAGGTATTGGGGTAAATGCTGAAAGATCAGAGAGACATAACAGGCCACAGCTTCCTCACCTCACTAATTTCTCAGCTGATCCTGTTTCCTCAGACTGGAAGCCTCTGAGTCCTCATCCAAATGGATCTCAGCTGAACTGCTGCTAAAAACCTAAAATCTTAACATGCTCTGGTTCCTGGTCCTCATGCCTTGTATACCTTTCTGTCTCCTGCTATCACTTCCTAGGATTAAAGGCGTGTGTCTCCATGCCTGGCTGTTTCCAGTGTGGCTTTGAACTCACAGAGATCTACATGGATCTCTGCCTCTGGAATGCTAGGATTAAAGGCGTGTGCTACCATTGCATAACCTCTATGTTTAATATTGTGGCTGTTCTGTTCTCTGACTCCAAATAAGTTTATTAAGGTGCACAATATATTGGGGGATACAATATCACAACACTGTTCCTTGGATGGTGTTTTGGCATCTCCCACTACTCCCCTTTCTCCTTTCACTGTCTCTCTTGGATTTTCCCACCTGGCTCCATCCTGCCCTCCCATAGGCCAATGCAGCTTTATTTATTAGCCAATGGAAGCAACACATATTCCCAGCATACAGAAAGATATCCCACAGCAAGATTGTTCTTTACCAGCAAAGAAATTATTGCTCGAGGCAAGGGAGAGCTGTTGGACCACCAGGAAGCTGCTTTGCTTGTGGCCAGATGGGACACCAGGACAAAATATGTCCTGAAAGGGATAAAAGCTTAAGGAACCTGGTTTGTGCCTGAGGTGCAAAAGAGGGAACCATTGGGCTAATAAATGTCTACAGATACCCAGGGGAATCCTCTTCAGGTAAATGGATGGAGGGGCCAGCCCCAGGCCCCAACAGAGTAGATTTTGGGGGTAATTCTGCCGTCTGTCTCCCAGCAAAGATATATATTCAGAAGCTCTTCCGAGCAACCTTAGGCAGTGCTGAACTAGCTCTCAGCTCTTCCCTCTATATGGTTTTGACTCCTGAAATGGGGATGCAGGCCCTTCCTACTGGTGTGTTTAGACCTTTGCCAGAGGCATTGTAGGAATATTTAGGGGAAGAAGTAGTACTACCACGCAGGGAATCTTTGTTGGTCCTGGAGTAATTGACACTGATTATTTTGGAGAAATTAAGGTGACGACTCACTCATCTAAGGGAATTTCTGTAATAAAGACAGGCCAGAGATTTGCACAGTTAATTTTACATCCTCAGGTGCAAACAAGAAATCCAGTTAAAAGGGATAAGAGACAAGAAACTGGATTTGGTTTGCCAGATGCCTGTTGGCTATGAGCCATAGGTCCACAGCATCTACAACTCACTTTGGTTATAAACCAAAATGGTCCTCTTTCTGGTTACATCTTCCTGTTTCACCAGCTAAGGTAATAAATCCATCTTATGAATCTGTAGCTTGTTTGGTAGAAAAAGGCAGGCTTGAATCTAGATGTTACATCAGTAAAGAACCAGTGTGATCAGTGTTCCTTTTATAAAACAGCAAATTGATTGGCTTTTTCAAAATAATGATTCTTGAGCAATTGCCTTTTCTCAGTTTTTAGACCAAATTGATAATCAGTTTCTAGCTGATCAATTGTTACAATTGCCCAAATGCATTCATTTATTTCTTAAGGTTGTGATGAAAGATCTTGTAAGAGATGCTATGCTAGTTTTTACTGCGGGTTCCTCCAATGGGAGGGCTGCTTATGTTATCAGTGGTAAAAGCTACATAGTATAAACAACCCCAGCTTCAGTACAGATAGTAGAATTAAAAGCGGTGACTATGATTTTTCAGTTTCTTGTAGATAGTTACTTTAATTTATATACAGATAGTCAATATATTTATAGGGCACTTCAAGTCATAGAAACTGTTGCATACATTGGAATAATAACAGTCAGGTTAGGATGCTGTTTCAACAAATTCAAGATGCTATTCAGCCAGTGTGGAGAATTCTCAAAAAGCTAAAAGTAGATCTACCATATAACTTTCTAAACCACTCCTTAGCATATGCTAAAGGACTTGACATCCTATTCCACAGATTCCTGCTCAGCCATGTTCATTGCTGATCTAGTCGCAACACGTAGGAAATGGAAACAATCTAAATGCCCTTCAATTGAGGAATGGATGATGAAAATGTGGTAGGAATACACAATGAAATCCTGTCCCACTGTAAAGGAAAAGGAAATCCTGAAATTTGCAGGTTACTGGATGGATATAGTATACTGAGTGAGGTAACCCAGATCCAGGAAGTCAGGCACCATATACTCTTTCTTATTTGTGGATCCTAGTTATGAATCTTTAGATGTGAATATATAACTTGGAGTAACTGCAGAAACCAGGGAAGCAGAATGGAACCATGGGGAAGACAGGAAGAGTGGCATCGAGGAGGATATTAGAACACAGGTGTGATGAAGGGAAAATGTGAAAATGTGAGGAGTTTATCCCAGGGTGGGGAAGAGCAGGCAGAATAGAGAGAGGAGGGGGGAGAGAGGATGCTAAGGATGACGTAAGAAGCCACAGCAAAACATACTAATTTATTTTTACTTAAAAATATCCATATAATATATAAAAGTGTATGTTATACAAATAATTTAAAGGAAGTTACATCATTTGGGGTGATAATGCTCCCCCACCAAGAGCCATAGACTAGCTAACAAAAACCTCAGTACTAGACACAGGAAACCTTCTCCTAAGTTGTTGGTTAGGGAAGTCCAATAGACACCCCCAAAACAATACAGGCTGTTGCCACTGCTCTGTAATTCCAGCACTTGGGTGGGAGAGGTGAAGGATCATTGTAATTTCAAAGCCAGCTTGGTCTACATTGCAAAATCCAGGGCAGCCAGGGATACATGGTGATGTATATGCTTAAACAAAGACAAAATATAATACATTATTATATAAAACAAAAAATAATATATTTGGGCATCACAGTGTGAACTTCTTCATGGTCAACCTGACTGGATTAAGACTCACCTTTGGACATGACTGTGAGGGTGTGTCCAAAGAGGATTAACTGAGGAGGAAGATCTGTTGTGGAATATTATTCTAAGATGTGTTACTTTTGTTTATGTTGCATTTGTTTAACTCTGTGAAGCTGTGTTACTGTGCCTGTCTAAAACACCTGATGGTCTAATAAAGAACTGTCCAGTAGCAAGACAGGAGAAGGATAGGTGGGACTGGCAGGCAGAGAGAATATATAGAGGGAGAAATTTGGGAGAAAGAGATCTAGCAGCCAGAGAAGGAGGAGGACTCCAGGGGCCAGCCACCCAGCTACACAGTGAGCCACAGAGTAAGAGTAAGATTTACTTACTTACTAAGTAAGAAGTAAAAGAATGGGAAAAGGCCAGAGGCAAAAGGTAGACAGGATAAGTCAAGAAAAGCTGTCTAGAAACTAAGCCAAGCTAAGGCTGGTCATTCACAAGTAATAATAAGCTTCTGTATGTGAATTTATTTGGGGGCTGGGTGGCGCCCTACCCCCCCCCCAAGAGTGAAAAACAAACAACAATATTTGGTACCCAACATGGGTTGTATTTCCACATAGGGCTTAAGAAAGCTAAACAACAAAAAAGGGATACGGCTCCTTCAAGAGTTTCAGCCGGACAATTTCTTTCTGCTGGTCAATGAGCCCTTGTGCAGCTAGTATGCAAAATAGGAACAAAAAACTAAGTAAAAATGCCTGCCACAGTGCAAGCATCAACACTCTAGAGCTCTAGAAAGGTTGAATGCAGTTCCTGGTCAGACAAACCTCCAACCAGCCTTGAGTTTCACATTTGCCTTTCAGGACCTGAGAAGCAGATGGAGGCAGCTGAGAGCTACATGTGGAGAACCAGGTAAACAGTTTAAAGTTTGTTCATGAGGCCCAAAACGACTAGAGACATAATTAGAGTGGTCCAGATGAAAAACTCTAAGCAGGTTACAATACATTTAACAATATGCATAGACTTAAGAAAAGGATAAGGATATAGTCATAAAAATGGAATAGTTCACAAAATAAAATCTTTAAAGAGAGAATAAAAGAAAAAAAGCCATGTAAGATGGGAAATACACAGGGATTCTGGATCCTATATGGGTTGATTTTGAATTTTTTGACTGTTGAGAAGCAAAAGACAATTGGTAGGACATGTGAGATTTTGAAATGGACTGCTAAATTGAACCAATCTAGATATTTTTAAAATGCCTTAACTTTAAAAAAGAAGTAAAAAAAAAAATATGTCAAATGGAAATAAAAAATGCTTTGGAGTTTTGTTCCCACAGGAGATGAGAGGCTGTGGATTCCTTCAGGGTTAATATGGATCAGGTCTGATCAGGTGAGATCTCCTGAAACTTGACAGGTGATATCTATCAGCAAAGGTTACTGCTGATCTTCCCAGGACTTGGTCATTATCTCAAAATTTTCTCTCTGGGACCCTAAAGATACTTTGTCCATAGACAGCAGGGAGAAGTATACAGAAAATTACACCCACATTCTCAAGAGTTGGGGGTTATAGGTTGTTTTGGGTCATTTGATGGGCTAGGGATGTTTGTTATCATTTAGGGGAATACAGTATATTGATACAAATTTAAGGTAATTTTTGTTATACTGTATATAAGTTTCTACTCTTGTTTAAAGGATTTTTGTATAATGGTAAAATTTTGTTTTTATTACAACATATTATATATATGTTTCTATTTTTGTTTGAAGTATTATGCTTATGCAGTTCATTTGAAAATGTAGGATGAAGTTCTAGTTTTTGAAAGCTATTATTAAAAACTATATAGGACAATCAAGAAACATAGGTGAATAATTAGTCATTTAGATATGTTAGATATGTTTTCTAGGTTAAAGGGATTATTTTGATAGATGGTCTTCAAATACTTCAAAGATCTATAGAATATGGCATTTAAAATGTTTTATTAATTTAAACTTTTTCATGACAATGAGATACATCTGCTCCTGGCAGCACCAATTTACTTTAGAGAAGATAATGGGCATTGAAGACACTCCTTTTGGAGTTTGCTTTCATTGTGGCAAGGTTAGTGACTGGGCAATAAACTGCTCTTGCCTTTGTCTGCTGACAATGTGCAGCACAGACTGGACATGCAGGGCACAGCGAAAATTACTGTTGAACTTTATCAAAACAAGACAGGACAGTCCTTCAGAATAAACCTACCGGTTTATTTCAAAGATGTGTTGACCTCAGAATGGAAACCAGGACATGTCTTACATTGGGGAAGGGGTTTTGTTTGTTTCTTCAGGAGAAGAAAAGCTATGGATACCAACACAATTAATGAAAATTTGATTTTAACAGAAGAAACCCCTTGATGAGAAGTAAAAGCTCATCCACTGATGTGACATCTCTACAAGTTGTAAGAAAAATTTAACAAACAAGGGTTGGGGCAGGGTTGTTTTTTGTCTTTACAGGATAATGGAAATACCCATCTTCCAGAAATCATAAGGCACTGGATACCTAGACATACAATGGAAGAAAAAGCACCTATTAATATCAATATTGATATTCTCTACAGGGTAATATCTCACTGCCTAACATCTATATCTTTTTAACTCTAGAATAGTTGTGGTCCCGATTCAATTATAAATCAAGCTGGCTTTGGAGTTGGAATGTGGCTATCTCCTTCTCTAAACCCAAGCATGTTGATAAAAGAAAAAGGTTAAGAGATTCTATCTCCTATCAGAAGAACTGTCTGGTGTGGGGCAGAAGAAAATTAATAATTTAGGGGCCATTGTCATCCAGACTCTATTTCTTTCTATGCTTTTCCTTATTCTTCCTTTGAAGAATCGCTTCTCTATCCAATATAAATCCAAAACTTTCCATCTTGATATTGAAAATGTTCAAGTTTTTCCACAATAGCAAAAATATAAGTTTTTCCCAATAGCAATCTCTGAAGTCTCCAGAAGGAAGATGGGGCCCCATAACAATGACTCTGCCCAGTCCAGAATGATGCCATGGTATTCATGAACATTACTCAATGATCAACCTTGGACTGAAAACTCTCCAAGATAGTCCCACAATAAGATGGTCCATCATATTACACATCTAGCCAGAATCTCAGACGTCTTTCCCATTACTTTGAGACTGGCTGCAGAATCTACATTTAGTCCAACTGAGACTTAATTATCTGAGCTTAGATACCATAGAGATACCATCACCCCCTGAACAGCAGGAAGCAATTCTAAGAAAAGGACACCCCTTTTCCCCAAAGGTTTCATGTTTCTCAGGGTTATGGATAATGGTTATAGGGTTGGGGGGTGGAAGAAAATATTGGACTCAGTATTCTCCTTAAGAAAAGAAAAAGGGGAATGGATAGGTATAGGATATTAAGGTAGATTATTATATATACTAATAAACTAATTTAGTAAAATATCAGATTTAGATAAATTGCACCTGTTATGGATTCTTATATACTGATACAAATATAAACTATTTTTATATTCTTATTTAAGATAATTTGTATATTGATACAAATACAGAACTGTATTTGTTGTAATGTACATATATTTCTACTCTTATTTGAAATGTTTGTATATTGATACAAATGTAAAATTATATTTATCATACTGTATGTATGTTCTACCTCTGTTTAGGATATTTTGTATATTAATAGATATTTAGGATTATTGTCATATTGCACATTGCACTATACATTCCTACCTTTAGCTATTTTGTGTATTGTCACAATTTTGAGGTCATTGTCCTTCTACTGTACTTTTGCTTACAGACTGTTTACCTTGTTTACATAAAGCCTTAGTCCTTAGATTATTTAGGTAGATAAGACTTACAGATTTATAGTCACCTATGCTTGTCATCTCTGTAGTTACGTTAGGTTGTCCAGATTTACAGATATATAGGTCAGATGGACAGGTAATCTTCAAAGAGTTTATAGACCTAGAGAATTCTGTTGATGTGAGACATGATTACTCCTGGCAACACTGATTTGATCCCGAGAGAATGTTGGACTTCTAAGACATTTCTGTTTGGAAGTTTGTCTTCTTCTTGGCAAAAAATGGCCTACTGGGCAAAGAACTGCCCTTGCCTCCACTGTTGACAGTATGAATACTGTCCCTTTGGAATGAACAGGATACAAGGATAAGCAACTACTGAACTCTGCCAAGAGGGGTAAGATAGTTTTTCAAAATACCTGCTTCTGAAAATGATCTGTCAGATACTCTAGGACTGTAGCCAATTTGAATACACCAACGATGCTGAGAAACTTTAGGTGACTGTCCAGGTTGCCTGCTGTCTCTGTCCACTCTCAAAAGACTCCTGAAAGTTGCTTGTGTCCTTTCTCAGGAACTTCTCCCATTTTTCAGCTATTATTATATTCCTTCTTAGGTCTTTGACGGGATTAAAGACTAACAGTTACAGATACAATCTTCTCGTATCTTAGCTAGAACATATTAAATATTAGATTCAGGTTCTTCAGGACAGGACAACTTTTGGAATGATCTCTGTACATGCCATTTACCTATGCTCCAGACTAATCTGGATGTTAGTGTGTGTGTCACTTGTCTGATGTTGCTCTTGTTGGTTGTAGTTCCATTTGTTTGTCATTGCCCTTTATTCCTCCTTGATAATTATTCCTACTGTATATAGTTTTGTGTTAGGTTAGAACTTTCTTCCTTAGACAAAAGGGGGAGATGTAGGGGTGGGTGTCTGAGATTCACCCCTGAAGCATCGCCCCTAGTAGGCAGCAGGTAACTGCTAGGTACCTGCCCCCGCCGAGATGGAGACCCCTTAAGAACTGAAATGCATACGTGCTTGCTCTCTTGGCTACCTCATGATCCTGGATGCTGGATGCTGGACTGCAGACCCAGTCAGAGTTCTCCAGAGAACCACATTGGACCGTGCCTTACCTCTCCTGGATCCTGTAACCAACTTGTTTTGCTTATTGTAACTTAACTCAAAATAAACCCCTTTTGACTATCAGATAAACTACATGGAATTGCCACTATATTCCTGTTTCACAGAAGAAACTGCCAGACATTCTGCAGGACACAGAGGAAAGCAACTGATGAACATCGCCACAACAAGGCAGGACAGTCCAAAATTCTTTCTTCATAAAAAAGTCTGCTAATTACAGTAGGCCTGTAGTCTAAAGATGGATGCCCCAATGTTACAGGGGAACTTTGGATGATTGTCCAGGGAGCCAGATGTCTTTGTTGTTATATAATATTACATCCTTCTGAATCTTTGATGGAGTTGAAGACTAAATAATTATAATTGCAATGTTCTTAGTTATGATAGATAATAAATTAGATATAAAACTTTAGATTCACTAGAATACATAATGCATTATTTTCTCTAAATATGCTGATTACAAGTAGACAGAATATTATGAATGTAATCCTTACCTGATAATTGTTATTGTATATAATCTTACTATGTTTAAATTAAAACCCTTCTATTTTTATTTAGACAAAAGAGGGAAATGTCATGGCATATTATTTTAAGGTGTGTTACTTTTGTTTATGTTGCATTTGTTTAACTCTGTGAAGCTGTGTTACTGTGCCTGTCTAAAACACCTGATGGTCTAATAAAGAACTGGCCAGTAGCAAGGCAGGAGAAAGGATAGGCAGGGCTGGCAGGCAGAGAGAATATATAGAGGGAGAAATTTGGGAGAAAGAGATCTAGCAGCCAGAGGAGGAGGAGGACTCCAGGGGCCAGCCACCCAGCTACACAGTGAGCCACGGAGTAAGAGTAAGATTTACAGAAGAGAATGGAAAAAGCCCAGAGGCAAAAAAAAAAAAAAGAAAAAAAAAAAGGTAGACGGGATAAGTCAAGGAAAGCTGTCTAGAAACTAAGCCAAGCTAAGGCCAGGCATTCACAAGGAATAATAAGCCTCTGTGTGTGAATTTATTTGGGAGCTGAGTGGTGGGCCCACCAGAAAAGATTGTAAAGTGAACAACAAGACCCGTTCTGAGTGTGCATGGATGTGCACAGATGTGCATGAATGTGCATGGCCAGGTCCTGTGGCCTGGGATCTCAGACTGAATAGAAGGGGAGGTGAGCTGAAGGCCAGCGCTCATCGCCCCTGCTGCCCTCTGTGCACACAATGTGACAGTGCTTCAGCCTCCTGATGCACAAGCAGAGTGGCTCTCACTGCCATAATTTCCCATTGGGATGGGTGGGACTGTGAGCCCAAGTGAACTTTTCTCCCTTACGTTGAATTTTTCACAGAAGTGAGAAAAGAAATTAACACGTTTTTACCGAGAGTGAAAAAAATCTCAAAAGGACTATTGCTGACTGTCCAAGTGTTGGCTGGTATTAGAATTCAATAGTTGGCAGTAATTGTGTGTGTGTGTGTGTGTGTGTGTGTGTGTGTGTGTGTGTGGAGTGTGTGTATGTCTGTGTGTGTGTGGTGTGTATGGTGGGTGTGGTGGTGTGTGTGTATGTCTGTGTGTGTGTATGTGGAGTGTGTGTATGTGGAGTGTGTGTATGTCTGTGTGTGTGTGTGTGTGTGTGTGTGTGTGTGTGTGTGGTGTGTATATGTGTGTGTGTGTAGTGTGTGTATGTCTGTGTGTGTGCGGTGTGTATGGTGGGTGTGGTGGTGTGTGTGTATGTGTGTTTTCAAGGTCAAATGGAGCACAGAAAAAGAGTCCATCGTTTGCGTCAATTATGTCCTTGGAAGAACAATGCTGGGTGCAGAGCATGGATGCTGCAGTGGTCTGAATGAGAATGGTCTCTTAGGTTCATGTATTCGAACACTTGGTCTCTTGATGGAAGTGTTTGGGAAGGATTAGGAGGCACAGCCTTCCCAGAGGAAGTATGTGACTCACGGTTGGGAAGACTTAAGGTTTCAAAAACCATACCACCCTCAGTGTGCCTTTCTCTGCCTCTTACGTATGGATCAAGATGTGAGCTTTCACTGCTGCTCTGGCTGCCTGCTACTGGGCCTTCACTCTGCCATCATAAACTCCAATCCTCTGGAATCATAGCCCCATTAAAATGTTTCTTTTATAAGCGGCCTTCATCGTGGTGTTTTATCAGAACAATAGAAAACTAACTGATATATTGAGGGTCATGAACTGATTTAATTTAGTCCTCTCCACTCCATGGCTGTTTTTCATGAGCTATCCAGCCTCCTCCTCCAGAAGTGTTGTCATGGGGATGATGTACCTTTCCCTACTCTGGAGGGCTCAGTAGGACTAACCCACACTGCTTGACCTGGTTTGGGGCCTCGAGGAAGCAGGACTCCCTAAGTCTGACAGGCTCCAGGCTCACAGGATGTTCATTGCCTCTCTATTAGTCACATCTGGCAATGGAAATATCTCCAGGGCCGGTGATCTCTATCCATAATGTGCTTCCTTGTAGGGGAGGACAATACACAGCATACTCTGCAGGATACATGCCACTCAAGGACAAGCTTAAACTTTTCTACCACAGTACCCTGTCCTTTGATCTGGCCTTCACCTCTTCTGTAAACTCTTGTTCAGGCTTTAAGCCTTCCAGAGGCTCCCTAACAGCTAATTTAGCTTCTTTTATTAATTTTTGACCCAGAAACTCCAGCTTGATACAAATCCTGCCACATTTGCTTTCAAGTGGTCCCACTTTTATTCCCTCCCAAGAGCTTTCACATTTAGGAATGTTGTTAGTCTAAATCACTGGAGTCCGACAGAACCTCAGTTATGATGGAAAGATGGTGTCCCGGCACCAGCTCAGCCAAGCCACTGAAACCATGTAACAATGTCAAGATCTCTACTGTGTTAATCCATTTCTTAACTCTCCAGTAGACACAGTCCTGTCCAGATCAGTGAACTGGACATCAGACGCTGCCTCTCTTGTGAGCAAATCGCTCAATAATGCTTGTCCATTTTCCTTCAAGTCCCTAGCTTTAAGGGGGACCCCAGTTGGTGATAACAAGCTATACATGTCAGTCCATCGGTGATTGATTTTCCTTGTGTTGCCTCTGATTTTTCTCAAGAAAACACAGTAATTATATTACTTTTTTCCTCCTTTCCTATAGCACTAACAGGGATCCCATCCACCCGGAATTCTGTAGCTTTACAAGGTAGGTTATTTCTTTCTTGTTTAAAAGTCTTTCCTATTTCAAGCTGTTCAGAGGCAGACTACTTCCTGATTATCACAGTTTCCTGTACTGATCTATTATTAAAGCCCCTGCCTGTGTGATGAATCTCTTGTCCTTCCTCAGTATTAAAGGCAAGATTTGGGGGATGTATCCTATCACATCTACTTTATTCTCTCTTTTCTCACTAATTATTCCAATGAGATCCAAGTTTTTGGATCCTAAGAAGGGATCTTTAGCAAAGATCTAGCTTGAGCTCTCTTTTCCCTGCTTTCTGCCAGTTACAATAAATACCAAGCCAGCACCTCCATTTCATTTCTTCCCTTCCCCACTGCTCCTGCCAAATCAAAAACTACTGCCAAGGATATCATCTGCATGCCCTTTAAACACTGTAACTCCTTCTTACACAGGCCAGAACTTTCCAGGCAGTTTGGTTTCAGCTGCATGTCTCGGAGCAGGAGCTAGACAACTGCCGCCCAAGTCCCCTCGATTCCATCCAGGTCAGGCTTGGTGAATTAACAAGCTTATTGGTGTCCTTGCAAAAGCACAGGTGACTCAAGGGCTATCACCGAAAAGTCCTCCCCAGTGTGAGTGACAACTCATTAAAGCTTTGTTACTGGAGTCCCTGCCCACTGTAGCTCCTTATATAACTTTGGGGGTGGGGTGGCTCATTGTAAGTTCCATGAGCTTCTGGTGTCTCCTAGGTTGTATGAATTCCCAAGTCTTGTGAGTTTTCCCTCCAGGAGAGAATATTTCAATTCAAAAAGAACAGCTACACAATGGTAATAAGAATTTGAGATGGAATGGAAAATTGAAATTTATAAGTAATCTTATGGTGCCCCTAAAAATACATTCCTTATTAGAGATTTTAATTGTAACCTCATGCAAAACTGCAAACAGTAAGTTCAATTTTATTTTTGAGTCTTCTATATTGAGGGAGATGTTAATGTTACCTGCCATTGGGCAAAATTGTGTGAGCTATTACTTTTTGTGTTAAGGGGATGCAAAAGAGGAGAGGTAGGGACATTGATAGTGCTCAGATAGTTAATAAACTCTCCCTGCATTCTGTATCACAGACCCCGAGTGGCACAGATGTGACAGGGCCCCCAAACCATTCAGGTTGTCTTAGAGTTTCTATTTCTGTGATGAAACACCATGGCCAATAGCATCTGGGGGAGAAAGGGGTTTATTTCATCTTACATCTTATAGTCCATTAACCAGGGAAGTCAGGGCAGAAACTCAAGGCAGGAACCAGAAGGCAGGAACTGATGCATAGGCCATGGAGGAATTATGTTTACTGGCTTCCTCCCTGTGGCTTGCTCAGGCTGCTTTCTTATACACCCCGGGACCACCTTCCCAAGGGTGACACTACCCACAATGAGCTGGGCCCTCCTACATAAATCATCAATTAAGAAAATGCCATATAGTCTTACTTCCAGGCCAATCCAATGGAAGCATTTTCTCAATGCTCCTTCCTAGGTGACATTACCTTCTGGCAAGTTGACATTAAAAAAAAAAAAAAAGCCAACATAGAGACATAGAAATCTGTAGCAACATGGAGCTATTCATCCTAAAGTAAAGCAGGCAGCTGGCATTTTGCAGAGCAATTGGCAAGGACATTTTTAAAGCTTAGAAGAACCAGAACAGTTCTTGGGCCCCAGTAACTAGGGATCTACCCTGGTTCTTCAGTCAGTAAAGAAGGGAGATGGATTTTAGATCCATGATGAATACGTTAAACACAAATTCCCTCTACTATATGCCAAGATGTGTGATAAAATGTTTAAGTCCTAACTGTGGAATATTCCTTTACACTGTGTGACTATATGATGCTGTGATTGGTTTAATAAAGGAGCTGACTGGCCAATAGCTGAACAAGATAAAGTTAGGTAGGAAAGCCAAACTGAGAATGATGGGAAGAAGGGTGGAGTCAGAGGGGTTGCCAGCAGATGCAGGAAGAAGTAAGATGGGCATGCCATACTGAGAAAAGGTACCAATCATGTGCCAAAGCATAGATAAGAAATATGGGTTCATTGAGGTGTAAGAGCTAGTAACAAGCCTCAGTTGTGGTGAAGCATTTGTGGTTAATATTGAGCCTCTGCGTGGTTATTTGGGAGCTGCTGCAGGATAGAAACTTCCATCTACACCTAACATTGATTTCAGAAAGAGGATTCAATTATTCTGGAACATCTGTTGGTTGTCTTTACAACTTCCAAAAATAAGGATGCCTTCAAGTTTACTTTGAAAGCATCTGAGAACAGTGCATACCAATTGAAAATTAAAGATAAGTTTTTTATGTCTAGTCAGAGATGGAGACAGGGAAAACAAGTTTGAGGCCAGGATGGGCTACATGCTATGATCCTGTATTTAAGTAAATAAATAAATAAGTAAACCCTCTCAGTTAGGTGGTAATGGTGAATGCCTTTAATCCCAGCACTCAGGAAGCAGAGGCAGGCAAAGCTCTGTGAGTTCAAGGCCAGCCTGGTCTACAGAGCAGGTTCCAGGACGGGCTCCAAAGCTACACAAAGAAACTCTGCCTCAAAAACAAAAACAAAAACAAACAAACAAACAAAAACCTCTCATGCCCAGAATAAACAAAATCTTTCAGTGTTTAACCTTCCTCAAGTTTATTTATGTCTAGTTATATCACCTTGTATTAATATATCTATAAAGATGATAGAACAATGGTTCTCAACCTGTGGGCCATGATCCTTTCACAGGAGTCACATATCAGATAGTATGTATATCAGATATTTACACTGTGACTCATAACAGTAGCAAAATTACAGTTATGTTGTAGCAACAAAAATAGTGTTATGGTTGGGGTCGCTACAACATGAGGAGCTGCATTGCAGGGTTGCAGCGTTAGGAAGGTCAAGGACCACAGGTTTAGAATAGTGTGATGTTGTTCAGTTTTCTATCACTATGGCAAAATACCAGTGACAATAAACATATAAAGAGAAAAGGTTTTTTAGGCCATGGTTTCAGAGGTTGCAGCACAGGGCTGGGGCTTTGGGCCTTTACAGATGTGCCAGATGTCAACAGCAGTATGTGTGACAGATCAAAACCGTCGTCTCATGGCCAGGAAGCACAAGGGAATGATGGAGCCAGGGTTCAACAGCTGGGGCATATCCTCAGTGTTTCCATGAGAGTCTCCCTGTGGACTATACCTCCAGCTCCACACTACACCATCTGAAAATCAATTTAGCTCTTTGCTTCTCTCTGAGCCTACCATGGAAAGGACTATTTTGAACATGCTTGATGACCAAGTGTGGATTAGAAAAACAGGTTGAATATTTTTTCCTTCCCCTTGGAGATTATCCCCTGGAAATGACTTGATTTACTATGGGCAAAGTCTCCTCTTATCAGGGCAGCATTTTCAGAGATTGATCCTCAAAGAAATGAAGTCTAGTCAATCTTGATGAAATTGTATTGTAAAGTTGGCCTAATTTGAATATTTAAAAACCACCATGGGGCCTGGTGAGATAGCTCAGTGGTTAAGAGGACTGACTGTTCTTCCAGGGGACCCAAGTTCTATGTCAAACACTTGCAAAGGTGACTCACAGCTGTCTTTAACTCCAGACCCAGGGGATTTAACACCCTTTTCTGTCATGTGCTAGTCCTGCACACACATGGAGCACATACATACATACATACATATATACATACATACATACATACATGCAGGCAAAACATACATACACGTTAAATAATAATATAGGAAAAATAAAGAAAAAACAGCTAATAACATAAAATATCACAGCACTATACATTTATGTGTATAATAGCAGGAAGATGGTAGGTGGTGAGGCATTGGACCAGAAGGAAGAGTTGAAAAATATTTTTTTTTTGAGTATTTTTCTTTGTTTGAGGCTTGAAAAAGTTTTACACATACACTTACCTTTTGGACTTGGTTCCATTCTTCTGTGGTCATAGTTCATTGAACTGTGACTGTTGATGAACTGTCTGCCTTCCCTCTGGCCCCATTTTTCTCACTACACTTCACTTGCCAACTCTTGCTGAAGGTACTTAGTGTGACATCCATACCATGTCCCTTCACTTCTGTGCTGAGCCCTCGGGGCCTTGGGAACTTTCCCCCTTTTATTGACCACCAGTTAAACATCTACTCTACTCAAAAGATATTTAAAAGTAACCTGCTTTCAAGAGTCAGTGTGGCTATCACATCTCCTGTGTAGCCTTGACCAGTAGTCCCACCTCTTGCAGGGCCCACTGGCCATGGTAACTCCTATTCTGAACATATTTCTGTAGTCATACTACTACGCCTCACGTTTACTTTTTTAAATAATTTATTTTTATTTTATGTGTATGAGTGTTTGCATGTATGTTTGGGCACCACATATGTGCTTGGTGCCCACCAAGGTCAGAAGAGGGCATCAGATCTCCTCGAACTAGAATTACAGATGGTTGTGAGCCAACATGTAGGATCTGGGAACTGAATTTGGGTTCTCTGAAAGAGCAGCCATTGCTCTTAACTGTTGAGTCATCTCTCCAGCCCTTATGTTTGTTTGTTTCTTTCTCTCTTTCTTTTTTTTTTTTTTTTTAATGTAAATGTCTATCTATTTCTTTCTGCCAACTGGCAAACTGCCTTCAGTCAGCTGTATGGATTCTTTTAAAAATCCAGGACTTCAGGTTTTCATTTAGTTTTTTGGATAGTTCTCAGCTTCTGTATTTGAGTTAGTTGAAGTCACTTCCTATTATATATGACCATAGAATCTTAACTATTGCTTCAGTGTCTTGAAACTGAACCAACTGAACAGAAGGGACTAAGGTCAGAGCTCTTAGAGGCAAACCAAAGAATCCAAATTTGGCAGCGTTTGTCCATTACTACTCAGAATGGGATATGTTGCTCCTGAGAACTTAACTCAGTCTGGTGGCTAAAAGGGTATTCTCTACTGTGGGCCAAGGGTAACTCTTCAGACTACATTATGGCCTTAAAACTTCCTTTCAAAAGAAAATCAGGAGCAAAGCCCCCACCCATGCCATACATCTGGGGTAGGTGGAATACAGCCAAACGCACCAACAGGAGCTTGCCCAGCACCTATAATGCCAGGCGGTTGGGCATGATAATGATCTCTTTGTGGGGAGGAAGCATGACCAAGCTCAGAGTCATGACAACCTGAGTGGGACAAGGAGACCCACAGGCAGGCTTTGTGCCCCGGGCTCTGAGGAGAGAACATGGGCCCACCTGGTACCTTACAGCACCAGCCAGATGGGCACTATTAGAGTGAGCATAGGTATGATATGGTGTGGGGAGAGAGAGAGACAGACAGACAGAGACAGGTAAGAAAGACAGAGACAGAGAGAATGGTTCAGGTTCTGTAGACAGAGTCATTTCTGAAAGACAAGAGAAGAAAGGGTTGGGCTGAGATGGTGAGGGAGCTGAACCCTTGATCAGAGGCAATGGCTGGGGAGAGACCCCCCCATCAATGCCTGAGGCAGATGGGAGAGTTGGCCCTGTGGTCGTAAGAGGAGAGCTGTCCCTGACCCCCACCAACTGCAACACTTGGGAGAGCAGGCCCTGCACCTCTCCAGGGCAGCACAGTAGAGCCAACCCTGTTAGTGGAGGTTTCGGTGAGCCAGCCCTGAAGTTGTGAGCAAGAGAGAGAAGCCCTCATCACCCATCTGTCCTGTGGTGGTATGGGGGGGAGGGAGAGTTGCTCTCCCCATCAATGCCTGAGGCAGGTGTGAGAACTGGCCCTGAGGTCACAGAGTGGGAGAGCTGTCCCTGTCCCGCCTCCAACAGCTGCCACACTCAGGAGAGCAGACCCTGCACCTCATCTGGGTAACACAATAGAGCCAACCTTGTTGGCATAGGGGTGGGGGAGCCAGCCCTAAAGCGGTAAACGTGGGGGAGCTGCCCCCACTACTCTGTCATGTGGTGATGTAGGAGGGTGAGAGATGCCCCCCTTTACCCTGAGTCCTTTACCACCTGCAATGGACCCTTACCAGCTGCAGCACTCAGGAAATGGGCCCTGGCCCTCACCTAGAAAGCACAGCAGAGCTGCCCAGTGGTCGGAGGTGAGTGTGACCCAGCCCCGATGTTAGGAGCAAAGGAGAGCTGTCCCCATTACTCATCTGACCCCCCAACCTCCTGCCCATCAGTGCCTGAGACAGGTGGAGGAGCTGGCTCTGGGGTCGTAAGAGTGGGAGAGCTGTCCTTACCCCTCACCAGCTGCAGTACTCAGGAGAGTGGCCCCTGCACCTCACCTGGGCAGCACAATAGAGCTGGCCCTAATATTGCAGGTGTGGGAGAGCTGCCCCTGAGGGTGTAAAAGCAGGAGAACTGTCCTACCCCTTGCTCATTGCTTGCTCATTGAGCACAGGAGAGAACTGGCTGGTGGACCAACCCTACAGCTGCCCGGGCCCAGATCCAGGGTTATGACTTGGCCTGCCCTGACATTCACCCCATCTGTGATCTGCTGGAGCACATAAAGGGACCTGACCCATGGACCCAAAGCTGCGGGACCTGCATAACACAGGGCAGCAACAGGATGTCCAAGAGTCCTAGTGAGGGCCCAGCATTGATGTTGTAGCAGAAACCAGACCAATGACTCTTGGCAATGAACACTTGCACATAAAGATATGTGGGTAAAGGGGTTAATGGTGTGACTCACTGTGTCACACTGCAGCTTACATGATGAGATTTTTAAATTTCTTCCCCTTTTAATTTTTTTCCTTTTTTTTTTTCTTAAATTTCATTTTATTTGGGGAGGGGTGCAGGGGCCGAGGGTGGGTGTGAAGGGATGGGGAATGAATGAGATCAAGATACATGATGTAAAAGACATATGGAATAAATAAAAAAGAAAACCATATATGAAAGCATTAAATTATGCATATTGATGGGGTGCTGTATAACATCCTGTCATGGACACACTGTATAGTGCTTCATCCCAGTTAACTCTGTCTGTCTCCTCAAGACTTTATCATTCCTTCCTGGTGAAAACTTCCAAAATCCCTCCTACTAGTTTTAAAATGTCTAGTATATTATTATCTAGATAGATGAAGAATATTCCTAAAACCACTTTCCACTTTTTTCTCTGATTCCGCAGCTTTATAATTATAAATTCAATTCTTGGAGTATTAGGAGATCAGGAAGTAGCTTTGGTAATTAGAAACAGAACATCTCAAATTATAAGAGGATAAAGGTGTATAGCAACTGTGTAACTGTCTGGGCAGCCCACACCCGATGTCTCAGTATGGCGAGCATTACGGCCTGGCAAGGAGTGTTTGTCCTTTTTTTTTAGGCTGTCCTAGGGTGACCTCATCAAGGTGGCACCACCTTTGAGTTTACCACCACCTTTTCTCTAGATTTCCCCCTCCTCTCCGTAGTCACTCACTACCGGGCACCGCCTAGACCTGCATTCTTTGCAATTATGCAGGTTTAGGCACTAAACAAAAACTAATTAATTGCAATTAGAGAGTTGAGGGAGCGTCTACTTTTAGGATAAAAGTGTTTGCTAAGCAAACACACGAAGTAAAGGCTAACTCTCCCTGTTTTCTTGTGTGGCGATGTAGAAGGTGGGTTGGTTTGAGCAACAGGGGCATTATGCTGTTACTGCCCCCCCTTCCCCCCCCCCATCTCTGTCACTCTGCCCTTCCTTTTTATTTTCTCTTCAGAAAATACATCAAAATGTAGTGCTGTAGTGCTCCTGCAATAACCTTACATTTTCTCTGATTTATTTTTTAAAATAAATTGTTTCAAAATAAATGTTAATAATTCTACCCCGATTGGTATTAGGCTGGTTGCAAAATATCAGTGTGTCCTGTTGGGAATGTAAATATTGAAAGGAGAATGTTTGTGGTAATTATTAACTAAATTTAGAAGCATTTTCTAATGGTCTTAAAATTACTATAATCAATTTAGCATTTTCTTGTCAGTTCAAACAAGAGGAACAAGACCTTAATTCAGTAGTGCAGAGAGTGAACGGGACTAACCAGAGACACTGAAAACTGATAAGCTGCCCCCGTTATCTAAGAGCTTCCTGCCTGCATCCACTTTGTAGATGTGGACCAGTCTCTCCAAGTGGGTTAAATAAACTATTACTAGGTACTAAAAGTTTTTGAGAAGCCAAAATCAACTGAGTCATTTGTTGGTGGTTGTTGGAGAGGTTCTCAGTTCTGCAGGGCTTCATCTCTTGCTGCAGGTCTAGTGCCCGACTGTGGGTGTCGGGCAGAAACAACCTACGGTTGTCTTCTTTTAATACTTGGCCTGCAGTTTTTGCCTCTAGAATAACAGACCTATTTCTGAAAAAGTACTTTTCCTGCCAATGTTGTACAGAATACACACAAATTAGGTCCTAAAGTTTAGAGTAAATTGCTGTTCTGATTATACCTTGCACCAAGGGTTACAGTACTATAAAGTCTTTGAAAATATATATTTGTGAATTTTTGTCCTACATGCAAGGAATTGCCTAGGAACAGAGAAATGAATTAGAGATGGCACAGCTCCCCTTGCTTAACATTTCCTATTTTTCAGAGGTTTGTTTTGCAACTTTAATGTTATTAATCTACACAACCTTTTGCTTTCATTCAGAATTTATACCAGAATCAAGCTAATAAATTAAAGATGAGTTAGTTCATTGTTGGATGGTTTAACATAGACCTAGTATGTTAATCCTGATGTGCTTGCTACTGGGGTTTTACAATTTTTATTATTATTATTATTTTTCTGCCTCGTAGCTGTGGTTAGGCCGCAGCAATAAACCAGAACAAAGGAGTAAAGATATTGGGGCTTTAGGGAAAACATGTATTAGAAAGGAAAGATTGGCTTGGCACTAAGGGCTGTATTGCATTAAGATGAATTTTAGAGATACAGGAGTAAGAAAAAGCTGACAAATAAATTGTATAAATAATCTGAGAAACAGCAGGTCTGCACAGACCCCAAGTAACCCTGTAAGCTACCATCAGCAGGAGCTTCTAATTCCTGTCCAAACAGACCAAACAGGTGCATTGGACTTAAATAAATAGCCAGGAGAAATGGGCGTGTGGCTAATGCTAAGAAAGTGGGGGGACAGATAAAGCTCTTTGAAATAGCCCGAAGGATTGGCATAATGGAAGTCAGTGTGGGAGCCTGCCATAGCATCTTCTAGGAATAGGGCTTTATTGCCACTTCAGGCACTGATATTGCAAACACATGCTAAGACAACCCAAACCAGGAGCCTCACAGCACAACTCTGGCCTTAGAATGCACATCTCTGATCCAGGAGATTCACATTGGCAGCTTGAACGCAGGGACACAGGAAGAGGCATTCAAATAAAGCCAAGCATATGACTAGAAGACACTTCGTGGAAGGTAGTGTTGATAAAAACAAGATAGGATAGCTCTAGCAGGATGCAGGGAATACAGAAGAAGAGGCGGAACAAAAGGGTCTTTGCTTAGACTCCTAAATGGTACCCGAACTCAGAGAAACCTGTGTTTTGGAAGCCCTGAGGATGGAGCTTGCTTTTGTGAGCCCCGAGCTTGCTTTTGTGGTTCACGCATGCCTTCTGTGTCTCTGGCACTGGAACACGAGTTTCTCATGTGTAGAGAAGAGACGCTGCCTATTCTTATCGTTGATGTTCCCTGAGCCCTTTTCATCTCTTCACTTGACTAGCTGTTTCCTGATCCTGCATCCCGTCTCCTTCAGGCCCTGATCCTCACTGGCCCCTCCATCTCAAGAACATTTCCTTTATTTTTTTTCTTCCCGTGCTTGGGAGTGAGCCTAGAGACTCGAGCACTCTTGACAAGTGCTCTGCCACAGAACTGCATCCCCAGCCTTCTCACCTTTGCAAATCCCTCCTCACTTACTCCAGCAAGGTATATTTGACGTCTGTGATGAGACACTAGTAGCTGTCCCTGGGTGGTAGTGACCTTGATAATGACTACATTATCCCAGATAGCCTGGCTAAGCTCTGTACATTGTCATTAAAAATGATACCTGGCATGGTGTACACATTGTTCCAGCACTTGGTAGGCTGAGGCCTGAGGATTGGGAATTCAAGGCAGCGTGGACTATGTCTCAATAAATAGACAAGCAAAAAAGGTTGTATGTGGGATATTTCTCTGGTATCGTGGGTTTTCAATAACTGAGGGCAGATGGAGGTAAACACTTGTTTGATCTCTTAGCTTTATCTCTTTTATTAAAAAAAATTAAATGTTTTTCTTTATTTATAATGGTGGTGCATGCATGCCACAGTGCATGTGTAGAAGTCAAAAGACAACTTGCAAGAGTCAGCTCTCTTTTCCTACTATCTGACTTCCAGGGACTGAACTGGATCATCAGGCTTGGCAGCAAGCACCCCTACACTCTGAGCCATCTAGCCAGCCCTTCCTTTACTTCCTAACCAATTGAGAGCAATGCATGGGCTTTGACCTCAAAATTCATGACGATTGGGGTGATTAAATGTAAAATTAGAATGTTCAATAACAGGAAAAAAATTTTTAAAAAGTTAGAAACATAAAATTTACACATCAGCCCATGATTTCTTGAAAAATAAATGGATGCTGATTGAAGCAAAAATGCAAAAGTAGATGAGAAAGACCACTTCTAGTCAGAGAGGTGGGGGGCCCTGTCCAGCTTATTTGTCAGGCAAAGCTGAGGACTTAGACCTGAGCTCTTGTGGGGTCCCTAAGGGTCTGGTTCAGACCAGCTCGAGTTCTAGTGAGCAGCGGCCAAGGACCTGGAGAGGTGACTCATCCTTGACACAGAGCTTTCTCTGCAGCCTGTGTGTTTCTTCCTGTGAAGTGATGTGTATCCCCACGATCTCCAGCCCCATTCTGAGTGAATCTAAACTCCAACAATGTTTCTATTGGCTCATGAATGTACTACGAGAGTCTGTCTGCAAGTCTGCCCAAGAGCCGGAGAAGTCTGCACCCCTCCACCAGGCCGCCGCAAACAGCAGGCTCTTTCCAGCCTTTGCGCAAACCCAAGCCTCAAGCCTCGTTTTAATACTGCCCCGTCAGTACTTTAGTTAATTGTCCCTGCCGCGTTTCCTCTCCCAAATCTCTCTTGCATAAATGATTTACTATTTGTCCCTAAAGCCCAAGATTTTATGCCTTGTCTCTTTCGATAAGAGGATATTGCAGCTGCTTCCCTTTTGTGCTCTGGATGGTTTTTATTTTGTTAATTCAAAGTTCAGCAGAGTAACTAGTTCAGTGAAGGACAGAAAACCTAAAGGTTCAGCCCTGGGAATGGCTAAGACAGTCAATCTTCACCAGCCTGTTATCACCAGGACCCTGTTGATTTGCTCCCTAATGTAAGTTAGCAAAGTGTGTTTCTTAAAATAGGTTTTTACATTTTCTTAGCTCTCCAAACTAAATGCATTTTACGACAGGGCACTTAAGGTACTTAAGATTAAGTTAAGAATGGAAACTTATAAGTCTTAAAGAATGTTTTTTTTTTTTCATTAAAAAAGTGGAAGCAATTCTTTCTGTATGTACCCTCATGTAGGAACGTAGAGTTATATATTTAAGACAGGATTATGAGATTTACATTTCTCTCTACTTTCTTTTCAGGGGGTACTTGGGATTAATTTATCACACAAAAGGTATGGGTCACTAGAGTAACCTGAAAAATATGAAATCAAAACAAAAACAATCTACAAATTTACTAACTTAATTCACATGGACAGTACTGAAGTGCTGTCAAACTCAGACACAGTCACTAATGTCTCCTCCAAGGGGACTGTTTGCAGATGCAGAAGACAACTGACCCTCAGAGCTTCTCATAATCTTAACTTTGGGACTGGGGACAAAATTGTTTATCGAATCCCATTATCAGTCTCAGAACACTTCACCCACAGTTCTTTTATTCTCAAAGGTTCTAGAGTGGTGACCCCGGGAAACAGCCATAAGAAAAAGAACCCAGTTAGTAGCTCCATGTCTGTGTCACACACTACATGATATGCAAGGATCAGTGCTGGGGTCATGCAGAATAATTTGAATTCTGACATGGACCTCAAACTCAAAATCAGACAGATATAGTTTAAAAAAAAATGACACAAGGAATTTGGTCAACACAGTTAAAAAACTAAATATCCTAGAAGCACAGAATTGTATAGCTGGTAGATAGAATATATATAGCTTTGTAAAAACAAACAAACCTCTTTACAAAAGCCAATTGTGTTTTAAACTACAAACACAATCCCAAAATCCCAATGAAATGACTGAAGTCAACTAGTGGAGGTTATGACATTAAACCCACCTCTCTCTCTCTCTCTCTCTCTCTCTCTCTCTCTCTCTCTCTCTCACTCACACACACACACACACACACACACACCTATTTGAACATTTTAAAATCAGACTTCTAAGTGACTACTGCTCTAGCTGTTGGTGTGAACCTGGGAGACCAGGGCCTAAAAATGAAGCAGACTAAAGTCTCATGCACCAGCCAACTTTATTCAGAGCATCAGACAATTTATACTCTGAGGGTTAAGAAGAGTCACCCCAGTAAAGTGTACAATCATAAGGACAAGCTGCATGTGGCCAAACACGTTGTTTCTTAGAGGTGTATGAATAACAACAGCTGAGGTAAACTCACTCCTGTCTGCTACACCTGGGAGGAACACAGAAACACATTCCAAGAACCGTTCTGTCTTTTGAAGAAACTGAGGTCATAAGACCTTGGACCTTGTTTTCTTGGAGTGTTCTCATAAGTACTCAGAATTCTCACACAACTCCATTTTTGGACTATGTTCTGACAGTGATGCTTGGATTAAAAAGAAAAAGAATGATGAGATCAAAGAACCGTTGGAAATGATGTAGTATACACTTTTCTCATTGTTGTGGCCAAATACCTGACCCCAAAACAAAGCAAAGCACATTTGGGGCAAAGGGGGTTTATTTGGGTTTACTGTTGGGGGATACAATCCATCTTGGTGGAGAGGCAAAATCCAGCCCTCAGATACCTCAAAAAATCTAATAAGAGATACATGAACACCTAGGAGGAATTCTGAGCAAGTCTCTTCTGCATGGGTCACCTGAAAGATGCACCCATCTTGACAATTCTGCCCCAGCAGAAACATTGTCAACCCGGTCAAAATCAACAGTATGAAAAGAAAAAGCAATCGACTCTCATGCTCTAGAGATAGGAAACAGGCTAAGACCATGTAGCTGCAAACAATGCTTTCTTCTCAATAAGACAGACTGATTTTTTAAGAACCACATGCTGCCGAGGACAGCTCCCAAGCCTTGAAACCTGATGGGGTTTCCTCATTGCACTTCACATCTGCTCGGGACTTACTTCTCCCTCTGTTTTCTTCCTCTCCAAACTGTAACATCTGCAATTGTCCTATACTTATCTCACCATTGTATTTTCAGGACAAATAACTTGTTTTTTGGTTTTCTTGGTCCATAGACAGAACAGGCGCTTTAATATGGATTGCAACCAGAACCTAAACTAAATCTGGCTTAAATAACATCGATTAAAAAAGGAAAACAAAGGGCTTAGATTAAATAGGTAAATGAGGGCTGCAAAGATGGCTCAGCAGTTAAGAGCACTGGCTGCTTTTCCAGAGGACCTGGGTTCAATTTCCAACATCCACATAGTAGCTCACAACTATCTGTAACTCCAGTTCCAGGGGACCTGACACCCTCACACAGACATACATGCAGGCATAGCACAAATGCACATAGAATAAAATAAATTATTTTTTAAAGACAAGAAAATGAGTACAACAGGTAAGGGAAAGGTAATAAAATCTACAATTAAAATTTACTTTTTTCTAGGCATTAGTAGCTCATGACTGTAATCCTAGTCCTTGGGAGGCAGGGACAGGAAAATGCCACAAGTTCAAGGCCAACCTAGTCTACATAGCGAGTTCCAGGCCAGCCAGGGATACATAGTGAGATCCTGTCTCAAAAAGTTTTCTACTTTGGTTAGAGAAGGTTCCTTATGCAGTGGGTAGAAGTTAATTCAGAGACATAACAGGTCAAAGCGTTGAGGATAAGCCACTCAGTGCTCAGTTCTAGTGGGACATCTACACCAACCTCCCATCAGTTGAGGCCCAGGGAACTCTGAAGAGGGGCAGGAAGAGTGTAGGAGCCAGGAAGAGCACCATGAATGCTGGCCTCTGGCGTGCCATGCTGTGGCCCTCTGAGATTCAATAATGCACAGCAGCTGTGGTTGCTGTGCCAGATCAAGCCAGTTAAAATTCCAGCAGAGATGGTGTAGGGACTTATGAGGCTCCACCTCAATGGAGGATCTGTGTCAGCTGATGGCTGCTGGAGGTGCAAGAGCCACCCTCCTTCAGGATGTAGTTGCTGGCAGGTTGCTTGTACCCTAGTGGGTGGCCACATACCCACGGACAACACTGGTTGGACTCGGGTTTATTTATAAGAAAGAATAAAAAATGAAAACGAGGACAGGATACTGGGAGGGAGATGGGGTTTGGGGCACTGGGGGGGGTTAGAGTGAGGTAGTAGTAGAGGGATATGGACAATATAGCGTAAACATATGGAACTGTCAAAGAATAAGAAACATTGTTATTCAATAAACTTTTGCATGCCTACTCAAAACAGTATATGTAAATATATAGTTATTTTATTTATATGTGGGTAGTAGTTACTCTTAAAGATTAGCATATATGCAAATATAAAGTCATCATCTTTACAAAGTTTTCTTTTCTCTTCAGAATAAAAGTGAGGATCTCAATAATCTTTTCCTATAAAAAGATTTGCTATAATCCTGCATTTTACAAACGTTATTCTGATCACTAATTAACATAAAATAGTTTACATACAAACTTTAGTTTAATTTAGACTCATAGGAGCTTTAGGAGGCAAAATGAATCTAACAACATTGTTCCATTTTATAGAAGAGAAAATAGAGTAGGAAAACTTGTCCGTAGGAGAATCAACAATTAGTGATTGTTCTGGAAGAAAACACAAATTTATTGATCTGATCTCCTGCCTAGTCTACTAGCTATTGTTATATGTACTTTTCATGATCTCAATTAAAATTGTGAATGCTCCTCATCTTTGGGGAATTGGTGCTGACACATTGAACATCTTTAATTATACGTAACATCTCCATTGAATACAAAAGCATTAAAATTTAAATGGTAAAAACTGAAAGCTTTCCCTAGAATCATCAGGAACAAGACAAGGGTGCCTATTTTAGTGACTTACAATCAGTATAATACTGGAAGTCCTAGCCAAAGCAATCAGGCAAGAAAAGAAATAAGAGGCATTCAAAGAGAAAAGGAAAAAACAAAATTGTTCTGTTTTTCTAAAGAAAATAGCTTTACCATATGATAAAGAGTACTTCTGGGTATATTGTACCCAACAGTAGTTAGGGCAGGATCTGAGAGAGAGATGTGCACACCTGTGTTTATCACAATTATCTGAGAGAGATGTGTATTATCCACAACAGCCAAGAAGTGAGAGCAACTTAAATGTCCATCAACTGACTAAGGGATAAACAAACTATGGTATTAAAAGGTGAGGAAGAAAGGTGGAGCATGACACCCATGTACCGACTGCGTGTGGTGCTGCCCATGTACTGACTGTGCGTGGTGCTGCCCATGTACCGACTGCTGGACTTTCTTGGAAATAATCTGGTAGTGAGGTGACAGCAAAAAATAAGTGACGAAGGAAAGGGTCAATGTGACTAAACAGAACCGGAAAGTCCAGCATGCGTTCTGGAGCACTCAGCCCCAGGCAGGGAGTCTATGTTCCCAAAGCCGAGTGCGAGCCGAGCCACGGAGAGTTGGATCTCAGCTCCAAACAAGGAGAGAGATTCAGAAAACTTCCATTCTGCTCTTAGTACCAGATGATTTACAGAGCAGAGACAGAGAGGGAGAGAAACAGAGAGACAGATACAGAGAGAGAAACACAGACAGAAAGAAACATAGACAAAGAAGAGAGACAGACTGACTGTGCCAGCCGAATTCAAAGGGGGAAAAACCACAACCAGCGCTGTCGAAACAGAAAGGAATCAATATGCAATCACAAACTGCATGTTGTACGGTTAGAGGGACATCCTCTCTTTTTGGCATTTTCATTGGAGCCTGGTGAGAAGACCTTTTGGAAAGGTCCTGCTGAGTCAGCGGATAGGAGACTGGAAGCAGGGCTCCCTTCCCTGTATAACCCACTCTGGCGACCCAGGCAACGGTCAGAAAATCTCCGATTCCTGGCTTGCAAAATGCTCTATCTAGACAGGGCAGACTGAGTCAGAGCTGCTTAGTTTTCCACAGAATGGTCTGCCATACTCTAAGGTGAGACTCCCTAACTTCCCAAGAGGGCTGATTAGCACCAACTTCTTAAAAACACTAGAGCACACACCAGCAGAAGCTTGCCAGCAGCGCTTTCTAGGACCTGGAGGCTGAAAGGACCTCAGGTTATAATACCCACTACCTGGCCCCTGAGCCACATCCTCTGACTGGGGAAGAAATCACGCGAAGTTCAGAAGACACTGAGCCAAAGACAGGAAAGCACGTGGCGTAGAGACGGCCTCAGCATCTGCATCAGCAAACGTAAAGACCCTCCTTTCTCACCGGACTACCAGATACAGTCTGAACCTGCACATGTGCAATCTGTAAGTCACCACAAAAGGACTGACTATGTGATCTATGCAAATCCTATCAAATACAATAAAACTGAAATACTCGTGAATTCTATCTGTTAAAAACACCAAATTCAAAGCAAATAATGGATCGCAAGATGGCTGAGCAGGTAAAGACACTGTTGCCAAACCTGAGAACCCGAGTTTGATCCCTAGGACTTACACAGTGGGAGGAGAGAGCTGACTCCTGCAAGTTGTCTCATCACACAGTTGCCATGGTAGGCACACCTGCACACACATGCACATTCACATACAGTCATACTCACACATATGCATACACACATGCATACTTACATACACAGTGAACAAATAAATAAAAATGTAATTAGGGATATATTTTTAAAAATAAAAAAACAAAACCACAACATACTGGAAACTGGGTTGCAATGAAAGTGGTTTTAAGAGGGAAATTTATAGTTATAAATTCCTAATTTAAAACAATCAGAAAAGTCAGGCATAGTGGCAGACATCTTTAATCCCATCACTTGGGAAGCAGAAGCAGGCAGATCTCTTTAGCAGCCAGAGCTATATAGTGAGACTGTCTCAAAAAAATAAAAAAAATAAAGAGGCTGGAGGATGGCTTGGCAGATAAGAGCTTGCTCTCCTCTTGCAGAGGACCAGTGTTCAGTTCCCAGCACCTACATCAGGTAGCCTACAACCATCTATAACTCCAATTTCAGGGACTCTGTTACTTCTGACCTACTCAGGCATCTTCACTTACATGCAAAATTCACACAGACAAACCTTTATGTAATAAAAAAAACACAAGTATTTTTGAAAATCAGAGAAATCACAAACAAATACCTTAATGATGTACCTCAAGGTCTTAAGAAAAACTAGAATAAGACAAATCTCAAATCAGTAGACAGAAAGAAACAATAAAGATCAAAGCAGAAAATAATATAACAAGAAATGGTTCATACAGAACCAATGAAACAGAACAGGTTCTTTGAAAAGACAAACAAGATCTGGTGGATGGCTAGTGGTTGTGGGGTAGTTTTCTCTAAGGGTGTATTGTTGGTTGTTTTTGCTCTTTTGGCTCTTTGGGGGGCCTACCGCCCAGCTCCCAAATAAATACACACACAGAGGCTTATTCTTAATTATAAATGCTCAGCCTTGGCTTGGCTTGTTGCTAGCCAGATTTTCTTAAATCATACTTTCTACTTTTTGCCTTTGGGGTTTTCCCATTCTCTTACTTCTGTAAACCTTACTCTTACTCTTTTGCTGGCTATGTAGCTGGGTGGCTGGCCCCTGGTGTCCGCCTCTCTTTTTTCTCTGTTTCCTTCTTCCTTCTTCTCCCAGATTTCTCCTTCTTTTTATTCTCTCTGCCTGAAGCCCTGCCTATCCTTTCTCCTGCCTCACTATTAGCTGCTCAGCTCTTTATTAGACCACCAGGTGTTTTAGACAGACATGTAACACAGCTTCACAGAGTTAAACAAATGCAACACAAAAGAATTCAACATATCTTTGTATCATTAAATAAATGTTCCACAGTATAAACATATGTAACACATCTTAAAATAATACTCTTCAAAGGTGTGGTTCCTGATGGCTCCATATATGTGAGTATTTACATCACAAATTAGACTTTGTGGGTTATTTTAAAAAAGGACAAAGTTCAGAGTGGGTGCAGTGGATATAGGAGTAGTAGGGGATAAATATTATCAAAATACGTTGTATACATGTAGTTAGAGTTTTCCTGCTTGGCCCACAGTCAGGACAAATCTCTGTCACCTGCCAGGCCCATAGATGCTCAGAACCAACCAAGTAAACACACAGAAACTTATATTGTTTACAAACTGTATGGCCATGGCAGGATTCTTGTTATCTACTTCTTCTATCTTAAATTAACCCATTTCTATTAATCTATATTTTGCCACATGGCTTGTGGCTTACCAATACCTTACATCTTCCTTGTCATGGTCGCGGCTGGTGGCCTCTCCCTCCAGCCTTCCATCTCCCAGAATTCTCTTCTCCCTTGTCCCGCCTGTACTTCCTGCCTAGCCACTGGCCAAACAGCATTTTATTTATACAGAGAGATATCCACAGCACTTCCCCTTTTCTTTTTTTTTTTTTTTTTTAAAGGAAGGTTTTAACTTTTACATAGTAAAATTACATGTAACAAAACAATTATCAAGCAAGAATTATAGTTACAATATCTAGTCTATTTGTTTTGGCAAAATTAAACAAAATATTCTATATATCCTATATTTGTGAGTCTAAGGTTTTTATATCTAACTTATCTTTTATCATAACTGAGGAAATTATAACTATCTAGTCTTCAACCACATCAAAGACCTCAGAAGGATATAATATTACCTGAGAAACGGGAGAAGGATGTAAGCATTTTTCAGGAGTCTTGCAAGAGTAGACAGAGACAGCTGGCAGGCTGCACAGTCACCTAATGTTCCTTTGTAAAGTTGGGGCATTTGTCTTCAGCCCACAGGGCTAGAGTCTCTCAGTCACTTCTCTCAGTGTCCTGTAGAATGTCTGGCAGTTTCCTCTGCAAAACAGGAACCTGAAGGACCATTTTGTCAAGCAAAGTTTAGTGGTCACCTTTCTATGGATCCTGCATGTCCAGTCGATCAAGCAGTCCAAGCAAGAACAGTTTCTTGTCCAAATGGCTATTTTTGCCAAGGTGAAGATAAACTCCATATGAAGTGTCTTCAATGCCCATCCTCCTCTCTGAAGTAAATCTGGTATTACCAGGAGCAGACATGTCTCACTATCCAGAAAGTCTACATTTTAAAAATATTTAAAATGCCATATTCTGTAAGTCTTTGAAGTATTTGAAGATTACCTATCTATCTGAAATATCTCTATGTGTACCTAGAAGACTTAACTAACATGGCTACGAGTATGATTATCATAGATGACTAATTATTAATCTATTTTTAATTATCCATTACAATTTAAAATGAGCTATACAAACATAATACCTTAAACATGAGTAGAAATATACATACAGTATAACAAAATTAACTTTAAGTTTGTATCAATAGACTAAAATCTATACCAATGTAAAACATTTTAAATGAGTTGTTGCTCTTTAGAAGTTCATTAATCTATCCTTTTATCCTATCATATCTGTATCATATCCCCTTTTCTTCTTTAGAAAGAGATCACATTTATAATCAACCTGCTTTAAATAAAAATATTGGTTTTTTTCTGTCCCACACCAGAGGGCTCTTCTGATTTGGGACACAACAATCTCTTAACCTTTTCTTTTAGCAATATGTCTGGGTTTAGAGAAGGAGTGAGCCAATTCCATCTCCAAAGCCAGCTTGATAATTTTGGAAGATTGGGCATAGTTTCTCTTACTACTTCCTGCTGGAGGGGGGCGCTGTATCTTATTGAGACACAAAGAAAATTTTAGGATTATGGAGTAGTCTGTGAGCGTAAACCTCTGAGCCAGTTGCCTTGAAACCATTCTGGATATTGGATCATCTGGGCCATGGTGTCATCCAAGACCTTTCAGGTGGTCTTGGCTGATCAAACCTGATGTATCTTAATCTGGAACAAACCCACAGCTCCTGGCTTTCTGTGGAAACAAAAGCAGAGACTCTTTTCCAAAGCAACATATCCTTATACCCAAATTTTGAAGTCAAGGTACCTTTAAAATTTACATATTTATTTAACTCAACAGCTTTTACAATCAAATCTTTTTCTGTAGTTAAAAATCCCAAAGACAAGACAAACCAGATTCTCTGTGTAATATCCATCTTTGTAAGACTGAAACACTGCTGTGGTTGCTGGCTCCACCCACCTCTGTTTCCAAAGTGGCGGTGGTACATTTTACCGCCAGCTCTGGGTCTGGAGCCATGTGTACCATCAACTATCAGAAGCAGTTCTATCAAAGCAGTGCATAGCCCAGAAACCTTTTTTTTTTTTTTAAACTAGCAAAGGCTAAATCCACCATGCAGCAGAGTAAAGTGCAGCTTGTAGATTCCTCATTCCTGCCACACTGCAGGTCAGACGCACACGCCAGGAACCCGCCATAGTAGCTCAAACTGGCAGGCTGCCACTAACTTGAGAGAGACAACTAGGAAGCTGTTTTTAGCTCCATTTTAGAATCTTTTTTGTCAGGTTTTAGGTGGAAACTCCAGCCAACACGTAGGGCGCCATTTGTAGTTGGAGTTTTTCTGCCAAGCCCACAGTTAGGACAAATCTCTGTCACCCGCCAGGCCCATAGATGCTCAGAACCAACCAAGTAAACACATAGAAACTTACATTGTTTACAAACTGTATGGCCGTGGCAGGCTTCTTGTTATCTACTTCTTCTATCTTAAATTAACCCGTTTCTATTAATCTATATTTTGCCACGTGGCTTGTGGCTTACCAATACCTTACATCTTCCTTGTTCTGGTTGCAGCTGGTATCCTCTCCCTCCAGCCTTCCATCTCCCAGAATTCTCTTCTCTCTTGTCCCGCCTATACTTCCTGCCTGGCCACTGGCCAAACAGCATTTTATTTATACAGAGAGATATCCACAGCACATACATGTATTAAATTCTCAAAGATTTTAGTGAAATATATTTTAGAATACTTACAAACCAAATTTAATGACATATTTAAAATATCACTTATCATAACCAAATTGTTTTAATCCCAAAGATACAAGGACGGTTAAATGCACATAAATCAATAAACTTGATGTAGCATATAAGTAGATTCTAGGACAGAAATCATATTATCACCTTAGTTGAGTCCTTAGATAAAGTTTAATATCCTTCCGTAATAAATATCCTAAAGAAATTAGGCACAGAAGATATCTCAACATAACAAAGGCTGGATGTAACAAACCGATAGCTCACATTCTACTAAATGGAAAAAGATCTAAGTATTTCCTCACAGATGAGGAATGAAGCAGGATATCTGCTCTCTCCAGTTTTATTCAACAAATTGCTTACAGTTTTTAGCAACGAGACAAGAGCAGGAATCAGAAGGAAAACAGTAGGAGAGAAGTTACTCTTGTTTACAGACTGAGATGCAATCAATCAGAAGCCCTGAGGCTAGATGTGCGGTGGGTGAGGCCCTTGCTGCCCAGCTCTGCTGAGGGGGATGGGAGGCAGCGACAGGAGGAGCCCCAGGAGCTAGCCTGCCATCTACAGTGGAAAAAACAAACAAAGAGCATTTTATGATATACATAAAATGAATTTTCTGGCTAATTAAATCTAACACATTTCACAGCAGCTATCAATATGTGGTTATCACTGCACTGTTAACTATGTAGCGTTACGTTATGATGAACCATTTGGCTTTGTCTAAGAACAGGAAGGGTGTTAGTTTGGGAGAACAACGCTTATGGTCGTTTATTCTGTGTTATACTTAAAGTTATAAGCTTGGGAGCTTTACATGAAAACCATGAATTTTCTAAATAAATTTTAATGTTGAGTCAAAAACTTCCTTAAGGAATAATCTTTGTAGATTTGCCATCTTTATACTGTAAAGCCTACATTAAAAGTATATTTGAAGTATCATCTGTATGTAAATCACTGTACTTGGCATCATGAGAAATATATAAATGAATTGCTCCAGTCTCTGGACTCAAGGATCTTATGTTACCAAGGTAATTTGAAGAATGTCTGATTCTTAAATTGTGTTCCAATGAATTATTTAACTCTGTAAGTCTCCTTGATTCACTTTTCACCAAGCACTTAAGTCTTATCAAGGTGGCTCTTCAACCTGGTCAAGGCTCTTCTAGAACACACACATGCTACCTCTCCACACGGTCTGCAGTAGATCTGGGGCATTGGGTTATTTTTAAATGAATTCCTGAAAAATGCAGATAACTACAAAGGGGTAGAAGTTTCCATGTTTCTGGTGTCAGGCAAATTGGTATAAACAATTATTAGGGACAACAATCAACTATGCATAATGTGACAACTACTAAAATTATAGTATTTTAAACTCGTGCCTTTAGATTTATACCTTATATACTTACATTTAAGTAACATTTAAAGAACAGCATCTTACATTTAAGAACAGCATTTAAAAAATAATTACCAAAACACATTACCTAAAACATACTAGATGACCTGACATAGTCACTAAGTAACAGATGGATGGTAACAGAGTAGTCATGAAAAGGAAACATGTTTAGCCATTCAATAATTAGAAGTAGGTTTGAAATAATCAAAGAATATGTGGACTGTGATCTATTTGTGTGAAAAATCCCTGTGCTGAAAGTTTTCTAAGTTAGTGTAGAAAGAATCTAACCATTGACAGCGTCCACTTCCAGAGAGTGGATATGGAAATTGAATATGGGATAATATGTGTAAGTGGTTAGATTTTTCATTTTCTATTTATATTTATGTACATTCTACAAATAATCCAATATTGAGCTACTTTTCTAATAAAATTAGTAACAATAAAATGAGCACAGACCCTCTTTATCCAACTGTGCACACTGCTTACGGAGAATTCTCTAACTTAAACACGGAACTCCAGAAGAGATCATAAATTCTAAGTCGCTGACACCAGCCTTGCACTATGAATAACGATAGTCCATCATCAGCCCAACTGAACCGTTGGGGAGATAATTCAAATTTCAAATATTGTAACTCACACCTTGCATTTATATGTGACTCTGGATATGAACCTTAGACTACCCTTTATGCCTGGCGTGGTGGTTTGAAAGAAAATGGCCTCCAAAGGAAGGGGCACTATAGGGAGGTGTGGCTTTGTTGGAGTAGGTGTGACTTCATTGGAGAAAGTGTGTCACTGTGGTGGGAAGTAGGTTTTGAGGTCTCCTGTCCCCAAGCTATGCTCAGTGTGACACTCAGTTCAATTCCTGTTGCTTGTGGATCAAGATGTAGAGCTCTCAGCTCCTTCTCCAGCACCATGTCCACCTGCATGCTGCCATGTCCCACCATCATGATAATGGACTAAACCTCTGAACTGTAAGAAAGCAACCCAATTAAAAAGTTTCCTCTGTAAGAGTTGCTGTGGTCATAGTGTCTCTTCACAGCAATAGAAACCCTAACTAAGACACCTGGGAAAGGTCCTCTGAGTGTTCTAGATATGCCTGCCTTCTCATTACCCTTCCCTGTTGATAATTCCTGATGCTCTAATGGTATTTTACATGATTTTGTTCCCCAGCCACAACTGATTGAACTAAGAATGGACACCCCACCCTATATGCCTGCCCATAGGCTGTTCTATGTCCACTGACTTGGATTGATTAGGTGGTTTGAGTCTGTTAGACTCCTCTTTTAAGACCTGGAATTGAAAAACAGCAGCTAAAACTAAAACATCTAAAGGCAGTCACCATTGGCCCTGCTGCAAGCTGATGTCCTGTGGAGAGTGGGCTCAGCTGATGCAGAAGAGAGGCACCATGAATCTCTTCTGTGTTTCCCAAGGGGAAGGAGAGGTAGTGACTGGCTGATGTGACCTCTACACGTGCACCTCTGTGAGTCCTGTGACCTCTACATGTGCACTGCTGTGTAAGTCCTGTGACCTCAATGAATTAATAGGTTAGCTAGTGAAACATAAGCTTAACAAAACTTTATTACACACCATCTATATTTTAGTTAATATAGTGTTTGCAGTCATTGCTAGGGCAATTTGGGAATCTGATGCCTAATTGTAAATTCAAATCTGAATTATTACATCATTATTTAATGTGGAGAAAACCACTTCTCTTAAATAGAAAACTGACACCTCACAGCTAGCACACTGGAACACAGAGCTTCTTTATAGTGTTACTCAAGATCATATTTTTCCATTTGTAGTTGTATAGCCTCTTAAATCAGTATGAAGTACTATTTTGGGAAGAAATCTGACAAACTAATTTTGTGACAGTCACAGCAATGTCAACCCCAGGTGTCAGATTAAGGCCCTAAGCTATGACAAACATAGTTCCAGTTTCTTTGCCAATTTCAATAGGAACACTGCAATATTGTAATGACCAGATCTTGGCCAAAAGACTGTTAGTCAGAGAGATTGAATTTACACAATGCCAATGTTTCCATGCATCCAAGTGCAGTCCTAAACTCTCTGCCACTTTCCTGCCCTCACTGTGTTGCTGATTAACTGGAGCCAGAGAAGAAATGATGCTCCGAGGGACCTGTCCTCTATCACCATCCTGATTTACCACTGTTGAGAGAGTTCTGCAATGTAAGAAAAGAGAAGAAGCACAGCAAGAGAAACAGATAACGAAAGAGATCATAACACTGCGTCTAGCAAGATGAGTAAGCTAAATTTTTAAAGTTAATAGACTGATCACTAGATTGTCTTGGTCAGTGTTCCATTGCTGTGAAAAGACACCATGACCAAAGCATTTAACTGGGCTTGCCTGCAGTTTCAGAGGTTTAGTCTGTTGTCATCGTTGAGAGCATGGTGGCACACGGGCAGACAATGGTGCAGAAGAGTTAGCTGATAGTTCTGAATCCAGATCTGCAGGCAGCAGGGGAGATGGAGAGAGGAGAAGAGAGAGAGAGAGAGAGAGAGAGAGAGAGAGAGAGAGAGAGAGAGAGAGAGAGAGAGACCTGGCTTGAGCTCTTGAAATCTCAAAGCCTACACCCAGTGACACATTTCCTCCAACAAGGTCACACCTTCTCCTTCTCTAACCTCCTAATCTTTCTCAAGTAATGTAATTCCCTGATGGATGAAACAATCAAATATATGATCCAGCAGGGGCCATTTTTATTCAAACCACTAAAGTCCAAAGTTCAAAGTCTCTTCTGAGACTCATGGCAATCTCTTAACTATAACCCTTATAAAATCAAAATTAAAAAAAGCATCATATACATCCAACATACAATGACATGATATATATATCTCCATCCTAAAAGGGAGGAAACGGAGCATAGTGAGAAAATATTGGACCAAAACTAGTCCAAACACCAGCTGGACAAACTCCAAACTCTGCATCTCCATGTCTGGTGTCAAAGCGCTCTTCAGATCTCCAGCTCCTTTCCTCTTGTTGACTGCAGCACACTTCTCTCTTGGTCTGGTTCCACTCCCTGTTAGCAGCTTCCCTTGGCAGGCATCCCATGACTCTGGCATCTCCAACATCTTGGGGTCTGCAAGGCAATCCAGGCTTCAATTTCACAGCTTCCCAAAATGGTCTCTCTGGGCCTCCGTGCAGGGATGCCCTGACACACCCCTGGTTTCAGTGGCTTTTCTTAGTCTGGGAGGGAGACTCCACAACCCCTTTTTGTATTCTTGACTATAAAGGCAGAACTATGACCCAGACTGCCAACTTCTGCTACTCGCTGGGAATGGAACTTGACCCCAGTTCCATTACATCTGCTAATCATCTTTCTGTTGTTGATGGATTCCCTCACTGATTAAATTTGTCTTTAATTCCTTTCCACAAGTTAGAAGCTTAGCTAGGTAGGCTCTTGCCCTGAGTTTTAATTAGTCTTCTAGAAGAAATGACTGTTTATGTTTAAGGATTTGGAAGTACTACACAGGGGCTTATGCCTTTAGAAATGTGATGTTTGTGGTGTTTTAAAATTATAAAACTATAGAGAAATATAGAGAAATATGCTTTCTTGGCCTCTGGAGTCTTCAGGGTCTGCTAGATCTGCTGTATTTTGCATAGTACTGTGCCATCTAGCAAATGCCCAATAGAGATCTTTCACTTAATAGTGTAATCATTAAGGAGATGTTGACCAATTCTATTGTGCTATGGTTTGAGTACAAAATATCTTCCAAAGGTTCAGTTTTTGAGATCATGGTCCCTGGCCCATGATGCTACTGTGGGACCTTTAGGAGGAAGGGCCTTTGAAGGTGAGTCTCACCCTCTGTCCCTGCTTGCTTTCTTTGCTTGCTGATCAGCCACAATATGAACATTTGCTCTGCCTCATGCTCCTACCACAACAGCGATTGCAGTGTCTCTGCAACCATGAGCCCAAACAAACCTATCCCTCAAGCTGTTTCTGCCTGGTGTTTAGTCACAGCAACATAAACAGAGTCAACGTATGTGGTGACAGGCACAAAGCAAGGGGAACCTGGAGTTCAGTTAGTCATCTGCAACAAAAACTGATTAGTATGAATTAATTTCTTTGATCCAGATACATATGAACCCATGGACACAAAGCTGTCTAATCAGCCTTGTGATGGGCAAGGGATAGAACAGCACGATGACTACGGAAGTGCTACAAGGCTGTGTCAAATCCACTACAAGCATATTTGTTGGGAAGGATCAGAAACTAGCAAGCTGCATGGTCTTGATCTATGGTTTGACTCCGTCAAGAAATCTGTACAATTTGGGAAAGCTGAAGACCAGAACAAAGCCAAGGTTCTTGTTTTCAGTAGTCTGGGTAACTGGATAAAGAATTTATGGGAAATGACTCGTAAGTGTTGCCATCAGCTTGAAGTCATCCCTGGCACTGGGAATCAGTGTGTCATCCAGAGCGGACTGCACGCTTCTCAACACTGTTTTTCCAGGTTAATTGCAGTATCCATGAACACTTAAACTTGTAACTGCAACTTCTAAGGCAAGCAGAAAGACTTTAAAAGTCTGTATATGATTGTTCTCAGTGTGTGTAATTAGAGTCATTTAGTAGCAGGAACACCTATGCAGTAAGATGTTTTTGCCTTATTTTCAGAGTCAACTCTGTGCAGACTGCTTGTATCATTTTATACATTTTTGGAAAATCAGTAAATGAATTGACCAGCATTTATTTGGATTAGGCTAAAAACAATCATTTGGATTTTGTCAAGACCTTGTTTTCCAACTTAGAAACTGGCCTTGGAAACATAGAAAACTGGCCTAATGGTTGCTAAGGATATGAATATAAAGGTTTTCATCTTGTGAAGCCCTATTTTCTCAGGGATTTAGATATAAAGACTCTTGGGGGCAGTTGGGAACACAGAACTACCCATCATTACTCCACTCTAGACCAAACATTTCTGATGTTCTCACACCTCCACCTGGAATAATCCTCCTGCCTATCAGCTATGTTGAAAGATAGTTTGTCCAAGATGAATAGAATTTTTTGGCTATTATTATGTAGTTATCAAACAGACTACTGGATAGGCTGCACCAGAACAGGATGGCAGACTATTTACTTCCTAGTTATGTCTACTGCAACTTTCTGAGCATCAAGAAAGGCAGGTTGCTAAAAACCTATTTGTGAAATAGTCAGTAATGACAGGACCAGTGTGAACTACATGTAAACAGGATTTTAACATGATGGGTGGATAAGAGAAGCTGATATGTCAACATTTCAAACTCTATGATCAAATTGGAATAATATCAAATGTGAATGCAATCTGAGGCAGTAGAATCCAATCTTTCTGGTATGATGGAAATGTCTCTAGGCATGCCCAGGGGAAGTGATCACCACAAGGTTGATGATACACTGATTCCCAGTGCCAACAATGACTTCAGGCTGATAGCAACCTTTACAGATTGCTTCCTGTAAATTCTTTGTGAAAATAACAAGCAATCAATTTTGCTTGAGAGTGACTTAGCTGAGGGACTCCACCCAAGGATCTGGATTTAATAAAACAAAATACATGTTGGCATTACAAATATTTTCTTTTCAGATGCAAGTTCCCCACAAAAGTTTTTGTAAAAAAAAAAAAAAAAAAAAAAAACAGCATTTTCATTCTCCATTTTGAATTTTTTATTTATTTTATGTGTATGTGTATGTGCCTGGGTATATGTGTCTACACCACCTATGTGCAAGAGCCTTCCAAAGTCAGAAGAGGGCATCAGATTCCTGGAACCGGAGCTGCAGATGATTGTGAGCTGCCATGTGGGTGATAGGAATGGAGCCCTTATCCTCTGCAAAAGCATTAAGTGCTCTTAACTGCCGAGCTGTTTCTCTGGTGCCAGCAATTCCACTTTCCACTTAGTGAAACGGATCCTTATGTATGGCCAGCAATTAGTTTAAATGATGAACTGGTGAGGAAGGATGGAAGGGGTGAAAGTCACTGATAAGTTGTGTTTGTGTGTGTGCATGTAAGGTATCTGGGTTAATAAGTTGTGTTTGAAGCCAGGCGGTGGTGGCGCACACCTGTAATCCCAGCACTCGGGAGGCAGAGGCAGGAGGATCTCTGTGAGTTCGAGGCCAGCCTGGTCTATAAAGCGAGTTCCAGGACAGCCTCCAAAGCTACAGAGAAACCCTGTCTCGAAAAACCACACACACACACACACACACACACACACACACACAAAGTTATGTTTGTATGTGTGCATGTGAGATATTTGGGTTAATAAATTGTGTTTGAATATGTGCGTGTATGATATCTGGGTTAATAAGTTGTGTTTGTGTGTGTGCATGTAAGATATCTGGGTTAATAAGTTGTGTTTGTGTGTGTGCGTGTAAGATATCTGGGTTAATAAGTTGTGTTTGTGTGTGTGCGTGTAAGGTATCTGGGTTAATAAGTTGTGTTTGTGTGTGTGCGTGTAAGGTATCTGGGTTAATAAGTTGTGTTTGTGTGTGTGCGTGTAAGATATCTGGGTTAATAAGTTGTGTTTGTGTGTGTGCGTGTAAGATATCTGGGTTAATAAGTTGGTGTTTGTGTGTGTGCGTTGTAAGGTATCTGGGTTAATAGTTGTGTTTGTGTGTGTGCGTGTAAGATATCTGGGTAATTTTGTGTGTGTGCGTGTAAGATATCTGGGTTAATAAGTTGTGTTTGTGTGTGTGCGTGTAAGATATCTGGGTTAATAAGTTGTGTTTGTGTGTGTGCGTGTAAGATAGCTGGGTTAATAAGTTGTGTTTGTGTGTGTGCGTGTAAGATAGCTGGGTTAATAAGTTTGTGTTGTGTGTGTGCGTGTAAGATAGCTGGGTTAATAAGTTGTGTTTGTGTGTGTGCGTGTAAGATAGCTGGGTTAATAAGTTGTGTTTGTGTGTGTGCGTGTAAGATAGCTGGGTTAATAAGTTGTGTTTGTGTGTGTGCGTGTAAGGTATCTGGGTTAATAAGTTGTGTTTGTGTGTGTGCGTGTAAGATAGCTGGGTTAATAAGTTGTGTTTGTGTGTGTGCGTGTAAGGTATCTGGGTTAATAAGTTGTGTTTGTGTGTGTGCGTGTAAGGTATCTGGATTAATAAGTTGTGTTTGTGTGTGTGTGTGTAAGATATCTGGGTTAATAAGTTGTGTTTGTATGTGTGCATGTAAGATATTTAGGTTAATACTTACTGAAGACTTCAAAGCCACAAACACTCACCCCTCCATTTATTCATGTATTCAGTGTGTAGTGTTTATTGAATACAAGCGATGTTGAACGAAACAGAAAATAACTTTGTTCTCATGGAGATTTTTAATGAGAGAAGGAAGATAGACAATAAACTAAAAGTTAGCCAAAGATAAATTCCTTAAAAAGATTTATATTTAATGAGCAAGACAGAGGAACTGTGTGATTACAGAAGGGTACTGAAAGTACTTAGGATTTTGTGGCTGGTGATCGATGTAAACAAAAAAACCACACTGCTGGATGGCTAGCTTAGCGTGCTCACACATTATATATAATCATGATCTTGCTCCTAAGACTCAAAGAGCTTACGATTAGAACTTTTAAATTATTCCTAAAAGTCATGTAGACAAAGAGGGAAGGAAGAATCATCAGGACATTCAGATATTTTTCAATCTTCTAAGTGACAGCTATGTTGCCTTTAAGGTAACAATCAGTGTGAAGAAAGCTCAGGAGTCTTAGGGTTTGAAGTTCATACTATGAGTTCTTTCCTATTTGGTAAAGAACCAATGCAGTCACTGGTATGTTTTTGGAATGTCAAATCTACTTTGCTCATTCTAAAAAAATGCACTTTGATCATATGGAAACAGAAAAACTGGCTTTAAAATTGTTCTTCAAAATTAAACAGCCATAGTAAGAAAGATCCTGCTGGGCTGAGATAGGGCATGTGTTTATCCAAAGTATATGTAGCCCTAAGTTCAGTCCCTAGCATACACACACACACACACACACACACACACACACACACACACACACACACACAGAGAGAGAGAGGGGGGGGGCGGGTACAAGCACTAAAAACCTGGAAAGCCAGTAATGCGATTCAGTCCCAGTCCAAAGCCCTGAGAAGTACTGAGGTGTCGGGCCTGCCGACCTGGCCAACAGCACCTCAATAGGAGAGTGAGGATTAAGACAAGACAGAGACACAGGATAGAATTGGGGGTGGGGGCTATTAGTAAATACTGCAGCAACCCCAAATTTATTTCTCATAACCTTTATACACCCAAAGCAAGAAGGGCAAAAGACTTCCTTACCATGGTTCAAGGAACAAACAAGTGTAAACACCTCCTTAACTCTCAAACATCCATTAATCACACCTTTGGCCAATCATCCTGTTATTCAACCTTAAGGAGCAAAAAGAAGCTTGAACTCTCTGACCTTAAGTCAAGATGGAATCAAGCCACAAGCTGGAGTCACTGTGGGTTCCCACACTGAGGCTAATGATGAAACTTTCAGTGGAGGACTGTGCAAGTTATACTGTGTAAGTCCCTTGACTCCAGAAGCCTGAGATCAAGGGACCTGATCTGAGTGTAGAAGGGTAGACACTCAGAATCAAGAAGAGAGTAAACCCCTCTCCTCCGTCTTCTTCCTGGGGCCTCAAAGGCTGGAGCAAGCCCATCTACGTTGGTCAGGGAGATCTTTTGGGGGGGGTTACTGATTCAAATACTTATCACTGCTGTAAATACTCTCATAGAAATAATGCTTTACCTACTATCTGGGTAACCTCGGAATACTGACAACTGACATTAACCATTCCAGCACCTTTTCTGTCTTTCCTATTTTAATTTATAGTACTACAAATGAGGTTTCCAAATTTAAAAAAGTCCTTAACCTCATATATTTCTCTTTCTTATTGTATTGAATAAACATTTGCTTAAATGTTTAATAAATTTGGTTTTGGGGATGGCACTTAAGTGACCTTAGAGTAAGAGATGAATGGGGGTCTGTGCAGCAACAGCAACAAGCTATTACTGGAGAAAACACCCCAGCTCTCCTCGTTCTCACAAACCTCAAGACTCTCTCCATTATACCCGCTGCATAGAAGCCATTGCACATAGTTTTCAGGAATCAGTATTCGATTATTCTACACTGCTTGGTTCCTGGTCTGCTATGGTTCTCTACAGTTCTTTTAAAGTCAGTGTTTCTCATATTTCCCATTTTACTAGCAATGGGATGCTTTATATTGGCACGCTATTGTTGTGGTCCACCTGTTTCACTGATGTTGTGCATGTGTGTTTCTCCCTAACTGTTGGTTATGTTAATCTCATTGCTGAAGAGAGACAGGCAGACCCTTGGGCTCACTGGATGGTCAGCCTAGTGTTCGTGAGTTCCAGGCTAACGAGAGACCCTGTCTCAGAAAACCAGAGTGGACAGCTAAGGAGAACTCACACTCAAGGTTGTCCTCTGGTTTTCATGCTTTTGAGGTAAGCACTTTAGTGACTCAGGTATCTCCCAGTCATCCTTTTTTACTTTCTGGGTTCTGAACTATAAATCATTCTGTAGTTTATGTTACACATTCCAGAGTAAAATGAGGTAACATGTAACATATAGCCAAGTATGCAAGTCCTGGCAGGCTGGCCTGTTTCTTAGGCCCTGGGCAGGTTACTTAATGTCCTTGGGGCAGGGTCTCCTCATTTAAAAGCACAGTGACAGCAATGGTGCCCATCTTGTGCAATTATGAATCTTAAACATGTACATGTCAGCCCTCAGATCTATGCTCAACACATTGTAAGCATTCAGCCATACCAGCTACTGTTCAGGTTTTCAGCATTTATTGCATCTTAAAACTCAATAAATGCTCATTTCCCACTTTTCACCTACCAAAGTGGATGTTTTCTTCAGACAACATGTTTGACTCTTTTGTTTAATTATGGAAGAATAAACTCAAGTTGTAAATAACTTCAAAGGTCTAGTTTGATTTACATCATGTATGTCCAGAATGTTCCACATAAAGAATGGGAGCTTACAGAATCATGAAATACTTGTGGGAGCCTCCTTTTCCTGTGTGAACTCTTCATACAGATCAAGTGTTTGACCAGGTCCTCTGAAAGAGCAGCCAGTGCCCTTAACTGCTGACATCCCTCCAGCCATGATCTGATCAGTTTAACTATTTGTCATCAAGATATGTTTTGCTGGGGCCTGCAAGGTGACTCTCTAGGGAAAGGTGTTTGCTGTGTAACCTGGTGTCCTGTATTGGATCTCCAGAACACACGTAAAGGTGCCAGGAGAAAACCAACCTCACAAAGTTGCCCTCTGACCTCCACACATGAGCTTTGGCACCTACGCGCACACACACACACACACACACACACACACACACACACACACACACACTTTTTTTAAATAGGCATGATAGTGCACTATTAACCCCAGCACTCAGGAAGCAGATGCAGAAGGATCTCTGTGAAGTCTGAGGCCATCATAGTCTACACAGCAAGTTCCAGGCCAGAGAGAGCCATATAAGACTCTGTACCCTTCTAAGTGTGTATCATTTCCTGTGGTGATATTTTGTGTATGCTCTAACAAAAATAGCTTGCCTGGAGATCAGAGGACAGAGACAACCACTAGTTAGCCATAGAGGTCAGGCAGTGGTGGCACACATCTTTAATCCCAGCACTAGGGAGGTGGAGACAGGAAGTGATACGGCTGGAAGAAAGAGGAATATAAGGCAGGAGGAGACAGGAGCTCATTCTCTTTCAGTCTGAGGATTCCATAAGAGGTAAGAAGTCTCTCAACTAACTATCTTGCTCTGCTTCTCTGATCTTTCAGCATTCACTCTAATATCTGGCTCTGTATTTTTATTATTAAGACCAATTAGGATTCATTCATGTTACATCTGGCGTCCAATTTCTGGAGCACAAATTTACGAAAAAGCCGCTTCCCTGTGGCTTTGCACTTACTGGCTCAGGCCGGAGCTGTGCACAGCCAGAGTCCCTACCCCACCGTCTAGATTTTTCCTTTTCTTTCCCAAGCCCTATGAGGGAGTCTGGAATTTTTTCCTTTTGTAGCCTCTCTACAACAGACTCCACAGACTTTGGGGCTCCAAAAGCCACAGGAGTTAGCCGCTTTCTCACATTCCCCCATGCAGACGGCTGGCTCTTTGGCTTCTTCCCTCTCCCGGTGGGTTTGGCTTTTCCTGGATCCCCTTTTCAGGCAGCCACACTAGGAAGCTGCCTCAATTTACTGTCATCTGAATCATCATTGTCAGCAGATTTGGTGAGTTAATTGAGGTTTCTTAAAGAGGGGCATTAGTTTAAAAAAAGAAAGACAAAGAGTTTTTTTCTCATATTAAAAAATGGGAAACATTTTTACAATGGAGGAATTTAGGTCTCTTTCTGATAATTCATTATGCAGTATGAAAATGGAGCAATTTAATGAGAGGATAATTTATTTAGATGGGATTTACATAATGTTAATTATAAATATTATTTGTTCGATCATTTTGTTTTATCATTTAAAAAGTTGGTTAATATGAGTGCCAAGGTAAAAGTTTTAGAAAAACCTGTTAAAACAGATCTTAGAGATATGCAGACCCAGTCAGAGGAATTTAAAGGAGAACCAATCTCAGCATTACATTATAAGGTTACAGAGGAACAGCCAAAGTCTTTCAAACAGCCAACTTTAACTTATCCAGTAAACTTACAGGATCTACCAAATGATAGCTGTCCTCCAGACTGTATAAGGGCTGAATGAATTCCTGTGCAAATGTTAGATTTGAGGAGATTCAAGGAAGCAATAGTCTGATATGGCATTCATTCACCTTTTGTGAAGCAGATGTTAAACTTGTGGTCAACAACACCTGTGGAGCCTCCATGGGACAAGACTAGGTCTTCTGCATAAGCATGACAGTTGTGTCTCTTGATCTGCTTAAGGGCACCCCTGGCAATAGGATCAGGATCCACCCCTAGTGCATGAGCTGGCTTTTTGGAGCTCACTACCTATGATGGGACAGCTTGCACAGCCTTGATGCAGGGGGAGAGGCTTAGACCTGCCTCTACTGAAAGCACCAGGCTCTGCTGACTCCCCATGGGGAGGCCTTATCTTCTTGTAGGAGGGAATGAGGGGTGGGTTGTTGGGGAGGCTGGAGGGGCAGGAGAAGGGAAGAAGGGGATCTGTGATTGGTATGTAAAATGAATAAAATATTTATTAATTAAAAAAAACTCATGGTGAACTTGGAATTATCCCTCAAGACTGGAGAGATTTAGTTATAGCAGTTTTGGAGGCTGGTTGTCAATTACAATGGAGGACCTGCTGGACAGATGAGGCTAAGACAATGAAGTAGGGATAGAGGTATGAAAATTTCCCAAGATTAACTTCTTGGAAGGGGAGATTATGCTACTGTAAAAAGGCAATCTTTATATGATTACCACACCCTGGCTTTATGATGCAAGGTAGCCTTGAATGCTTGGGACAGAATTGAAGAATTAGGAAAGAAAATTGAGTCATTTACTAAAGTCATGCAGGGCCCCAAAGAAATATTCATTGATTTCTTACAAAGATTGACTTCAACAGTAAGTAGAATTATGTCAAATTCAGAAGATAAACAAATAATAATTGAATCTCTGGCTTCGGAAAAACACTAATGAACCATGCAAAAGGGTGATTAGGCCATTAAAGGCAAGATCAGCACCCTTGGAGGATTAGATCTGAGATACAATAAATATTGAATCTCAAAACCATGGTGATACTTGGATGGGAGAAATAATTTCCAGAGGTTTGAAGAAAAATCAAAATGTTAAATGTTTCAATTACGGTAAACAAGGTCAAAGGGACTGTAAACAGGGTGTTCTGGCCAGGCGGTGGTGGCGCACGCCTTTAATCCCAGCACTCAGGAGGCAGAGGCAGTCGGATCTCTATGAGTTCAAGGCCAGCCTGGTCTCCAAAGAGAGTTCCAGGAAAGGTGCAAAGCTACACAGAGAAACCCTGTCTCAAAAAACAACAACAACAACAACAACAACAAAAACCAGGGTGTTCCTAGAAACAATGCTTTTTCTAAAAACATTCCAAACAGAACACCCCTCCCTCTGGAGTATGCAGAAGATGTGGCAAAGGCAGACATTGGACTAATGAATGTAGATCAACAAAGGACAGAAAAGGTAACCCTTTGTCATCAGGAAATGCCTGGAGGGGCCTCTCACAGGCCCCCATGTCAAGTTTGGTCCAGTCCTCTCCTGTCATCATAGAGGAAACTCCTTCCCAGAGCAATAAGAACCTAATGCCTATTGTAAAAAAAATATTTATAAGAAACTGGAACAAGAGAGACTTCTAGATTAGAAGAGATTATAGTTCATCAACCAGTGTGACCATTTAATCTAAACTAACTTATAAGACTAATAAATGCTTTTCATTTGATCAGCTATAACTTGCCAAAAGGGAAACTCCCCAAAGTTAGGTTTGGGGAGTGTTTTGCTTTTGTCTTTTCAGGGAAATGAAAAACAAACATCTCAAAGAATTTAAAGACCATTGGACAAATAAGCATCCAAAGAAGGGAGAACTACCCAGAAAAAGTTACCAAGCAAAGGAATACTCTGACCTAATGCAATATCTGAAGTCTCCAAAAAGATGATGGGGGCCCCATAATGATGACTCCATCAGAATGATGATAATACCATTAAGATGACAAACACCACCTAAAGATCGGCTTTGGACTACAAACTGCTCAGGACAATTTCAAGGTGGATAGCTGAGATGATCCAGCCTCACAGACTTCTCTAGCCAGGACTTGAGACAAGCCCTGCACTTTCCCGTTGCACAGAGACTGGATAACAAATAATGCAGCTACCTCTCCCAGGGCTTGACAATTAATCTAAATTTTTCTTTTCAGGATCCACTAACGATGTCATTGCTCCCAGACAGCAGGAAGTAAATTTAAGAGCATGGTGCCCACATTCCCTAGAGGCAGGGTGGGTAGTTTTTGATCATTCAATGGGTTATGGATTTTTGTCATTGTTTAGGGTGGTTGGTTACACGTTGTTATTGGTAATGGTATTTGAAAAAAGCTGAACAAAGGAGATTAGATTCAGAGTTCTTGTTTTGAAAAAAAGGATATATATATATATATCCTTTTCTAAAAACATTCCAAACAGAACACCCCTCCCTCTGGAGTATGCAGAAGATGTGGCAAAGGCAGACATTGGACTAATATATATATATATGATAGGATAAAAGGATAGATTATTGAACCTACTCTGGAAAAAAGATATAGAAATGATAGGATAAAAGGGTAAATTATTGATTTGACTCTGAAAAAAGGAGGGGGAATATAAATATGATAAGATAAAAAGAAATTATTGCATTTACTTTAAAAAAGCAACTACTAGTTTTAAATATTTTACATTGGATTAGACTTTTGTATATTGACACAAATTTGAGATAAATTTGTTAGAACATACTGTGCATACATTTCTACTCTTGTTCAAGGTATTGTACCTATAGAACTCATTTGACAATGTAATGCAAATTTCTAGTTCTTGAAAGTTATTACTACAAACTAATTAGGATATAAAGAAATGTAAGTAAGTAGTTAATCATTATAATCAAATTTATCATATTAGATATGTTTTAAAGGTCAAACAGAGATATATTTTATATAGACAGGTCATCTTCAAATACTTCAGAGATCTATAGATCTATATATAGAACATTTAAGATATTTTAATATCATAGGTTCTTTTTTTTATGACAATGAAACATATCTGCTCCTGGCAGCACCAATCTACTTCAGAGAAGATGATGGGCATCAAAGAAAACTCCATATGGAGTTTACTTTCTTTGTGTCAAAAATTAGCCACTTGACAAAAAATTTCCTTTGCCTCAACTGCTGACAGTATGCTGTCCAAATGGGACAAATGGGACACAAAAGAAGTGACTGCCGAACTTTACCAAGACAAGATGGGACAGCCTTTCAGACAGTTCTACTTCACAGATAAGCCTATCAAATATGCTAGACCCTTAGGCTAAAGATGGATGCCTCAACATTACAGAGGAACCTTGGGTAACTGTCCAGGCAGCCAGCTGTTTCAGTCATTTCTCACATTTTTTGAAAGTCACTTGCTTGCACTTCCTGCTTACTCAGTTACTATTTCCTTCTCCAGTCTCTGATGGAGTTGATCACTAGATAGTTATAGTTTTCCTTGTTAACAAATTCAGAAAAGAAACTCACTAAAGAAATTTAAAAGTGTGTAAGTTTCAGAGACATCAAAAAAGAGTTTTCAGTTGGTAATACAAGTTAGGATAGATAAATTTAAAAAGTTATCATAAAAAACAAGTTAGGGTAGAACATAAATTAGGTACAATACTTTGGATTCACTAAAATAGGATAAATAATGGAGTATTTGCTCTGAATTTGTCAAATGTTAATGGACTAGACATTATTGATGTAATTATTGACTGTAGACACTGTATATAATTATTGTACTTATTGTATATAGTTTTTCTTATCTTATATTAGTTATAACCTTTTTTATTTTAGAAAAAAAGATAAATGTGGCAATATTTTGTATATGCTGTAGCAAATGAAGCTTGCCTGAAGATCCAAAGGCAAAGCCAGTCACAAGAGGCCAGGCAATGGTGGCACACACCTTAGATCCCAGTCCTTGGGATCTCACACCTTTAATCCCAGCACTAGGAACATTGAGACAGGAAGTGATATGTCTGGGTGGAGAGAGGAATATAAGGTAGGAGGAGAATGGAGCTCAGTCTCTTTCAGGCTGAGGATTCGGGAGAGGTAAGAAGTCTCTAATGGCTGGCTGCTCTGCTTCTCTGATCTTTCAGCATTTACCCTGATATAAAGCTTTATGTTTTTATTATTAAGACCAATTAGGATTCATGCTACAATTTCCTTAATCATTTTTGGATGCTAGGACAGGGCCAGAGATGCAGCACTGTGGTGAATTTATTCCCTGGTGGGCTGGAGAAATAACTCAGCGTTTAGGAGTACCAGGTGCTCTTACAGAGACTTGAGCTACCAGTCCACACATGGAGCTCACAACCATGAATAACTCCAGTTCTAGGTTATCTGACACCCTCTTCTGGCCTCCACAGACTCCGGAACACACATGGTGCACAGACATATATTCAGGCAAAACACCCAGACACATAAAATAAAAACAAAAACAAAAATCAAGAAAATATGAAGATAAGGCCATACAACATGGAGACCACATTCTTTTTAAACTCAGCTTTGTATATGTTTGCATGTACACAGTGTTTGTATGTGAATATGAGAACATGCATGCCATGGTGTACATGTTATAGTCAGAGAACAAGCTCCTTGCCTTCCACCTTGGAGGCAGGGTCCCTTGTTTTCTCCATGAGTACATCAGGTTGACTGGCCCATGAGCTTCCAAGGGTTCTTCTGTTTCTGCCTCCCTTTCCCTTGGAGGAGCCCTGGGATCACAGATACAAACAACCAGATATACATGGGTTCCTGGGATTCAAACCCAGGTCTCCAGGCTTGCACATTGAGCACTTTTACCTGACAAGCCATCTCCAAGCTCCTCAGACCATCTGTCTCCTTAAGGACTCAGGCAGAAGGGCTGTGTCAAAAGCTTTGAAAATCAATTGGAGAAACAGTATTTGCTACAAATTTCCCCAATCATTATACGTATGTATTGCTGCACCAGAGTTACAGACAGGCCACATCATATTTAGAATTAACATTTTTATGTTAAAATGAGTATGAGTTTTATGTACCTTCAATTAATAATTATGATTAGGCATGGATTGAACCCATTATTACCAAAATATTCAGTAGTAAGATATTTCTCAGGAATTCATTTCCATAGTTTTAATAAGACACTTGCAAATGTCTAGCAGGACTGCTAAAAATAAACAAAGTAAGAGTTGTGGCCGGGTGGTGGTGGAGCACGCCTGTAATCCCAGCACTCAGGAGGCAGAGGCAGGAGGATCTCTGTGAGTTCAAAGCCAGCCTGGTCTACAGAGCAAGATCCAGGACAGAGAAACCCTGTCTCAAAGAGAGAGAGAGAGAGAGAGAGAGAGAGAGAGAGAGAGAGAGAGAGAGAGAGAGTTCTAGTTAGGGGTGGCCCTCAGAGCTGCTGAGTTCTCTCCCTAGTTTACAACAAAGTCTCCATCAGACCAACTTTTGTCCTGCCCATGCCCATGCCCATGCCCATGCCCATATCCCTTACATGCCAAGTGCCTCTTGTAATATCTGTGACTCTGGCTAAAGACTTCCTCAACTGTGTAGTCAGATGAAATTGAGGACAGGCTAGACATAATAACTTGCAGGGGCAAAAGGGGATGGGGGCAGGCACCCTCACTCCCCAAGTGGGGGATGGGGGCAGGCACCCTCACTCCCCAAGTGGGGGATGGGGGCAGGCACCCTCACTCCCCAAGTGGGGGATGGGGGCAGGCACCCTCACTCCTCAAGTGGGGGATGGGGACAGGCACCCTCACTCCCCAAGTGGGGGATGGGGGCAGGCACCCTCACTCCCCAAGTGGGGGATGGGGGCAGGCACCCTCACTCCTCAAGTCGGGGATGGGGACAGGCACCGAACACTGGGCAAGAGGCTTCTAGAGCTGTTGCTCCCCACTTGACAGCAGTGAGAAGATGTTCATGGACACTTCATGTTGACTTTTGTGGGACATATCTGGATAAACTGTTCATGCTAGAATCTGCTCTTTGGTGTCTGCTTATGCCTACAATAAAGTTTCATTCCCAGCCCCTAGGCCCTGATACCTCAATATTTGGTGCCCAGAGAAATGTGAAAGGTTAGAAGATGGGCAGATCTTTGAGAACTGATTGCCCCCAGCACCTAGGATTTTGACTCTTGAATCCACTGGCACATGCATCTCCTTTGTCCTCCCCACTGACACATGGGAAGGGCTTCCAAAGCACAGGGTTATGCTGTTTGGCTTCTTTGGTCCTGCTCAAGTCTTCATTTCAAAAATATCAACTTTGCTTCTGGTTTAGTCTCTTTTATGTTTTCAACTTCCGTTTCTCTCCTTTTATAGCTATCTGTGGAAGGACGGACAGGCAATTTTCCATACTGGGACTGAAATTCTACAGTTGGTGATAAAATGTAAATCCAGATATATTGACTTAAGAATTATGACTGAGACAAAGAGGGAGAGATGGCTCAATGGTTAAGAGCACTTGTTGCTCTTGCAGAGGACCCAGGTTTGGTTCTCAGGACCCATATGATGGCTCACAATAATCTGTAACTCCAGTTCTAGGGGACCCGATGCTCTCTTCTGAGCTCTGAGAGCACTAGGCAAGCACATGTTGTACAGACATATGTGCAGGACAAAACACTCACATACATACAATAAAATAAAGTCTTTAAAAATTAAAAATAACGACTAAGAGAACTTTATGGTCAGGGAGTTTAGACCTGCTGCAGGCCACAGAAATATGAAGTAGGAATTCAGCTGACAATGACAAAAGCTAACACCTGGAAGAGTCATTAATTCTTCCAGAGACTAAAGCCAAAATTCAAGGAGTCTTGGTGATGTTGGCTTTTGAATGTATTAGCTGTTTCCTGCAGTGAATTTCTTGTGTGCTATTGTAGCTTTCCTATTTGATTCTTTTCCCAAGATCTTCTAACAGTGTGGTTGATCATTCATTTGGGCACAATTTTCCCTATACAATTGGAGTATTTTAGATAACATCCCCCAACTGTGTGCCTTTCTGTAACTATCTCCATTAGCAAGTATCTGGCCAGGGCTATCTCTGGACCAAAGCATTTTATCTGAGATACTTCTCAAACATCCAAGGACAGACTGTAGATAGATAAGCATTCAGACCACCTGCTAGTCTCCTGAAATAAGGTAAATATCTATACTGAGACAACCGCCAAGCCCAGGCGGATGTTAGGTACAAAGCTTTGTTTCTTGTGCAAATTAAGCTTAAACCCTCCTCCTCTATTGGTCACTCCCCTTTGGGGTTGTAAAAGAAAGCCTGACAGTCACTGCCTGATGAAAACTCTTATCTGCCTTTATGACCCTGAAAGAATTCAAGTCTCATGACCTTGCTTTGGCCAGAGAATTGCTGATTGTATGGGTCTATAACTGGTAACCTCAGAGACTCCGGGAGAACTAAGATAGAGCTAAGAGAGAACAGCAGAAAAATAGAGAGAACCAGGCAAGAAAGGAGCAAGTTTGAGAACAAAAAATGAAGCTGTGTAGAGAGAGAACTGACTCAGAATAACGTGAATGAACTAAAGAGCTTCATGTATGTAGATTCATTCGATATCCCTCAGATGGATTTTCATCACTGGTAGTCTCTTTTGGAACTCTGGGGAAAAAACTACAAAGGGCTAGACCTCTATAGTCTTTGTTATAGACTGATGTTTTGGAGAAAAAGAGTAGAATAAGACCTTGTGATCAAAGAGCCTCACAGGGAAGGCTGGCTCCCTTGACCCAGTCCTGTCTCCTATTTTGCAGAAAAGTGAACTGACACAGGAAGTAAAGCAGGTGCAGGCTCTCGCAGCCTGGAGAGGTGAGCAGCCCTCCTTGTCTCTCAGGCACCTCCTGCTCTGCCAGAGGCTGCTCAGCTCCCTTCTGGTGCAGGGCTAGCCCCACCACAGCTTCCATCCTTTGTTAGCTTTGGAATTTGCCTTGACCATTAGGCCTGGAAAGAAAGAGAACAACTAGAACATTCTATTAAGTGCCCTCCACACAACACAGCAGCAGCTATCCCAGGAATGCTTTGAATATGGGGTGAAAATGTTGTTTGTTCTGTTTTAATTCTTAGGGGGAAAAATCTAGTTGCATGATTTTTTTTCCCTTCAGAATTAACCACGCGTACCATATTCTTTGTCCTCTTTTGGAAAAGCAGAAAACAAAGTAGCCATTGTAGGTCCCTTTTTTTAGACCCAGGGACCAACGACATTGCTCACTCCTCCCACTGAAGGCCACAGATACTGGTCTCCTGGAGAGTGCTGACTGCCCAGGGTGGCAGGAAGCTGCTGAGTAAGCTTGTCCTCAACCCAAATCCGATTCCAAAGGACAATTCTTCTGATTGTTCTTGAGTCTTGTCATATCAAATGTGCTCAAAAAGAGCTTCCAGTTTCTTTTTGGGGAGTAAAAATAAAAAAGACCAATACATTCCTCTTATGTCTGTGCAAATGAAACAGAGGCAAGAAGCTTGGGAACACCAGAAAGAGCCCTTTGATATGTAACTCAGCTGATTTCCCACTGAAGTCCTGAGACATGAATGAACATAACACACAGTTGTTCCTCTGTCTCCTGGGGAGGTGGCTCCAGGCCAGACTCTCAAGTCTCTTATATAAAAGGCACAGCATTTACATATAACCTATGGGCATCCTCCTACATAAACAATCTCTAGATTAAGTCTGATACTTAATAACATGTAAATGCTAAGTAACTAACAGTTATACTGTATCTTAGGGAATAAAGACAAGAAAAACATCTGTTCATGTTCACAAGAAACAGAGTTCTGCTGACCATTTTTGACCTGTGGTTGGTTAGATCTACAGTTATGGAAATTATAGATGCAGAGAGCTTGTTCTTAGATGGAGTTGTTAAGGTTCCTGTGGCAGCCTTGGTACCTAGGCCCAACCACCCATCCTCAATAGGTCAATAAACTGACAGATAGAAGTGAGAGCAGAGTTGTCCCAGCAGTGGGTGTGTGAGACACTGCTGGTGGCCCCTTTCCAGGACCCTGAGATCCAGAGAAGCCAGGGTCCGAGCGGCTTACCCAGAGCTACTGATCTATGAAATGGCAGAGAATGGAAAAAAATCGTGACTAACAAATGTAGCAATGAGTAAGGGACAGCACAACAGAAGTTTCACAGGCCCTTCTTCAGTACGTGAAAGAAGAGAATGGATAGAGAAGACAACTGCTCATTATCTTGCAGTATTTTTCTCTGGAAACTCTTGTAGTTTTGAAGGAATGGACTTCAAACTTGTGTCATTGTCCAACATTTGTGGTGTTTTCACGACTTCTCGCTGTGCTTATAGCTATGTGCCGTCTGGAAGGAGCGCGCCAACAGTATGCGCGGTGGTTAGAGAAGCAGTTTCTTTCTGATGGCTACTGGATAGGCTTGGGGGTTTTGTCCTCTGTGGGCCCCCATACCTTTCTGCTTTACTCTGGCCCACACATAGCTTTAATTACAGTAGCTAATGATGAATGCAATGATGTGGAAAATTAATTTAAGATGTGTTACATTTGTTTATGGTGTGGAACATTTGTTTAATGATGCAAAGATGTGTTACATTCTTTGAAGTTGCAGATGTTCCATTTATTTAACTCTGAGAAGCTGTGTTACTTTGCCTATCTAAAACACCTGATTGGTTTAATAAGGAGCTGAACAGCCAATAGCGAGGCAGGAGAGGGATAGCTGGGGCTGGCAGGCAGAGAGAATAGGTAGAAGGAGAAATTTCATAAGAGAGTTCGAGGAATGAGAAAAGAAGGAGAAGAGGAGGACAACAGGGGCCAGCCACCCAGCTACACAGCAAGCCATGGAGTAAGGAGTAAAGAAAGATATACAGAAATAGAGAAAGATAAAAGCCCAGGGGCAAAAGGTAGACAGGATAAGTTAAAAGCTGGCAATAAACAAGCCAAGCTAAGGCCAGGCATTCATAAGAAAGAATAAGCCTCCGTGTGATCTAGACAACAGACCCCCAAAGAGCAAAGAGCCGGAGAGTAAAAACAACCAATGACAGTGCAGTGCAGTTAACTTCCCCGAGCCACCTTATCCTGACCAGATCATCTGTCCAGATCAGAATGCCCTGAAGGAGCCATTTCTTTGTGGAATACCATCTCAAATTAGAATTGAGGCCTGCACGTGGCCAGGGCAGCTCACCTCTCAGGTGCAGAACCAGAAGATGAAGAATATCAAGAATTTGAAGAAATGCTGGAACATGCAGAGAGGTCACAAGACGTTGCATCAGGGGCTAAACTGGCAGTTTAAAACCTGGCACAGAAAGCTGGTCTGTTTTTAATTTTGGACTGTGTTTCTATTCCAAACCCTCCATTTGACCAGGCTGAAAAACATGTGGACACTCCCTTGTACCTTTTTGGATGTCTTTGGTGCAACCCTGATTGCAAAAGCAATCATTAAAGTACATATCCAGAAAATCTTAGTTATAATATCTTTCTGAAAGCACATCGTGCAGCAGATGGTGGCCTTCACTGGTGCTGTTCTCACACAGGTCCGTCTCTGCAGAAGCCTTTTCAGTAATATCTGGGCACACAGCAGGGAGAAGTGTCCTGTAAGCTTGAGAAGCTGGTCACTGTAATGGAATGTTACCTTACCCTGGTTATTGTTAATTCCATGGCACAAGGTTACACCAAATGAATCCAGCAGAACTTGAACTCAGAGGAGAAAACTAAATAAGCAGAGAAGGCTTTTATCAGCAGAAGTTAACATGGATGGTCCTGCCTTACACTGGGAAGGCTCAGACCAGGAGGGAAGGTCCCCTTTTCCAGCCTGTATTGGTTCCTGAAAGCAGTTTAGTCTGCATTTTACATTGACATACTTTCCTTTATGTGCTATGGAAGGTCTCCACCCTCCATTCAATACACGTTGTGTTTCGATAGGGTGGGCGTGATAGTCTACTGTAGATTCAACAAAAATTGGCCTTCTGTTACTTTCAAAGGGCCCACATGGTACGAATGGGAAACTCCTGCAAAACACAAAACATTCTGAAGTATCTTAAGTATGTCAGGCTTCCTAGACTTGTCACAAATGATTGTTGTTTTTAAGTAATCAAGTGTATATAAGTTATATATATGTTGGATTGTGATCTTGCATGTCTATCATGGAACAATGTTATATGTCTTCCTTTCCCACCCTCAAAAAGATCACTTTATAATACATTGCACACCCTCTGGGGAAAATGATCTTTAAATTCTGAGACAGTATAAGGAAAGTCTGGTTGGTGATTCCCCAATGAGCACACCATTCTTTATTCTGTATGTTTAGAATATAAAGTCTTGAGAAACAAAAAAAAAAAAAGACATCTTCGATCATGGGGGTGGGGGTGAAAAGCAGTTGTTCAATATACCCACCCTGAAAAGAGAAGCAGATCAGTGGGTCCTCTACTGACCGAAGTCCAGCTTTGGAATGCACACAGGAGATCTGGGTCTAAACAGAAGGGGAGGAGTGTGCATAACTCCATCCCACCAAGGTGCGGTCCTGTCAGCACAGCACTGACCTCCACCCATCACTGTCTGGGCTCCCAGCTCTCCTGAAAGGTGGCCTGACAGGTTGTCAGAACTGTGGGAAATCTCTTTGGGGAGACAAGGTCCTCCTCTGACTGGCATCAGCTTCAGCCCTTCCTTCTTGTTGGTTAAGGTGGCGGTGCTCGTGGCTGGCGGCTGGCAGAGAGTGCTGGACAGAAGAGTCAGTGCAACATAGTTACCTTTCTAGAGCTTTATTGGGAGAGAAAGGGAGGGAGGGAGGGAGGGAGAGAGACAGAGACAGAGAGACAAAGAGACCAAGTGGAGGGAAGAGAGCAGAAAGAGAAAAGGGAGACACACCGAGGGCCCGCCCACTTTTTAGGCTAGGCCACCGTCCCAGGCTGATGACGTAATTAAGGACAGAATCCTTACACTTCTCCCAGATGAGACTCCTGGGAAAATTCCAATTCCTTGGAGTCTATTGTGATCTCAGTGGGCAGATAGCTGAGGGAGAGGCATGAGGATTTCCTGAGAATAGCATTCATTCTGCCCGGATGATTATACACTTACTGTATTTACTTGTGTCTGGATTTCAAGATTTTATCTCCTGTACTTTCTATGGGATATGAGATTGATATTCTGAGAATGAATGTGCTTTTATCAACCTCCAGTAATAGTGACTCAGGCATAGTTGTAGATCCATTAAAATACAACTTTCTCTGCCCACACCATGCTTCGTTTTTTTAAAGTGGGGTATCATTAGCCCACTTACTGTTCGCCTTAGAACAATGCAATTCACCACAGAGTCATTTAATTAAAAGCTAATTTCTTGTAACGTAAAATTTCAGGCAATTCAATATTGGTTGAGCAATACGCTGACAGTAATGCTATCTCTCCTCTCATTTTCTGCATTGACTCGAATTTGACTTGAATCTAATTGGGCATGTCTCACCACAGAAAACATCCCTCCCCTGCAGAGAACTGGGTGTGTGCTGCTGTTGGGTATGGATGTGGGAAGGCCCGCCTGAGAATACCTTAAATCAAACACATGTGTCTCCCAACTAAAACATGAGTGCAGCCTCCAATCCATCGACCCTCCCCATGTCCACCTCTGTGCTGACTCCTGCTCTCCTACAAGAGAGTTAAAACAGATAAAATAGAGACTCCAGAAAAGTCAGTGTTCCGAAGGGAAGGCATTATGGGAGCAGCTCTAACAGGCTGTATCCAGGAGCAAAGAGCAGCCAGGGATGGGCTCTTCCTGGGAAAACATCCTCATGAGAGCAAACAAACTGACAAGTAAAAGCCGAAGGGGCGGGGTCCTCTAGGAAAATAATACAATCTCTTTCTCATCTTAATACTGTTAATTCAGCCCAACTTACTTCCCTCCTTAAAGACCAGCTGCACCAAGATGATGGACTTCCATTTGCTGAGAAAGGAAAGGAGAGAATTCAGGAGCATGGTGCACCTCAGGAAGAGTGCTGTGTGGGGAGATTACATGTGTAGAGTGCGGACACAGGATGACCCTCCAGTGGAAGAAACAGGAAAGTATTTAGATCAGGCAAGGCAAGATGGTATGCACCTGTAACCCCAGAACTCAGAGGTAGAGGAGGGGAATAGCCTGGACTACATAGTGAGTTTCAAGCCAGTGTGGACCAGTTACCCTGTCAAGAGGTGGAGGGTAAGAAGAGAAGGGAGAAGAGAAGAAGGAAAGAAGGGAGAGAGGGAGGGAAGGAGGCAGGGAGGGGAAGAAGAAAACCATATGCCAAGCAAACATCACTAATCTCCAAGTGTGTCCTTAGAAAGATGTTAATATTCTGGTTTTGGTCCTTCTCATCTCCTTCACATCCTCCTGATCCCATGCTCCTAGGAACAGGGATTGAAGTCAGTATGATCAGCATGAGGATTTTAGCAACATGAATCATTAAATAGGCTTTTCTGGGAGTAACTAGAAACTCCACTACTGTAATAATTAAAAACCACAATAATATTACTAATGGTTAACAATAATTACTATCATTTCTCATCCTTCATCTCCTCCTCATCAAAGCTTCTTTGGGGAATCATGTAGCAAATTCTAAATTGTGGTACACTCTTGCTCCTAGGCTAGACCATAAGAGTACCTGGAGAACCAGGCAAATTGGCAGGGCTTATGAACACAGGAAGACATGTTGGGCCATGTGCCTCAGGGTCAGCCAAAAGGATGAGCAGGCTAAATTCTGGTCTGTTTTTCAGACTGAACACCTTGGCTCATGCCTGCATCACAGGACATATTTGCTCATGTCCGCACAAGCTACAGGTTGACTGGGCCCTGAGCCTAAGATAGGTATATTATTTTACTCCAGAGGCAGATTCCCAGCATCAGGAATAGTATGCAGAAGCTGACACTAAGTCCTGTAGGAGAGTTCTAGAACCACAATTTGGAGGTTTTACAGCACTGCCTGGCTCCTATAGATTCTTACATTCAAAGGTTTTACAGTTTAAAGTATCAGTGGATCTATGCTTCATGTGACTTTCACGATAAAAGGGCATGTAAACAAACTCGTAGTACAGTAGTAGTTGGGACGTAGACGTCCTCAAGTAGAAGGATGGACACTCTGCTACGTCACAGGGGCATCTGCCTGATCATCAGCACGTCTTGTTGTCTGGATGGCTGCATGTGAGTGTTTAGTAGTTTGAATGCCTTAGTTTATCTACACACTGTTCCTCTCAGTGGTTCAACATAATAAAAGTCCCTGTCCTCTCATACCAAATGTCCGGCATGTGCTGAGTCAGGAGACTCAGCAGGTGACTCTGTAGTTATGCTAGCTCTGCAAGCTTCTGTTGTGGTCACTTGTCACTGGCCAGAGCAAATTATATCCCCACTCCTAATTGTAAAGGGGACGAAGAAGTAGTCTCTCACCACATAGCCCGAAGAGAGCTCCAATGTCCCTGGAGGAGGGCCTCAATACCACCCACCCCTGTAGATAGGAATCTCAAATGAGACCAGGAGAAATGGCGTCTATGTCCAGCAACCACCATCACAGCTTGGACACTTTTATTCCACAGGGAGGTCGTGTGTGTGTGTGTGTGTGTGTGTGTGTGTGTGTGTGTGTCACAAGAAGATTTGCCTGCTCCATATAGGTCATTAGATTTTTCACTTCTAAAATTATGTTTTCCCTAAAACTCAGAAACCACTGCTGAGAAATAACCTGAGAGAGTGGAGTCTCCATGGTTTGGGATGCAGGTTCCTGACACTGATTGTCTGAAGAAGCTGTTTCCCAGGGCCATCATTGCTTTCCATGTCTGAGTCATATGGTCAAGATTCTGGGAAGATGGTTGCCGTTCCACTCAGCCTGACTCCTTTTCCAAAAGAATGGGTAGGATAAGAGTGGGCAGCTGACCAAAGCTGGGCCAAGGCCTCTCCCGTAGGGATTTGAGGTTTGGAGCAAGAGTTTGCACTGAATCCCTCAGTGAGCACTACCTTCTGTTTGACTTCCTACATTTTCCAGGTTCCCCCACGATTAGATCAGAGATGGATAACTAAGTTCTAGCCATCGGGAAAGAGGCAATGCGGGCCACATCTGGGCTCAGAGGCTGGAAACGTCTCTATCTTTCCCCTCTCTGTTTCTCCACCACAGCCACTTTGGAGGCCACATGTTCTAGACACATGATTGTGGGAGACAGAAGTGGGCTGCAGAGTCCACAGAAAATTGTGACACGAGTGAAGAAAATACTCCTCATGGTTTGGATTTGTTTTTCACTTCAGCAGTGCCTAGACAAGAGATTCTCAACCTGTGGGCCATGACCCCTTTGGAGGTTGAATAGCTTTTTCACAGGGGTTGCCTAAGACCATTGGAAGACATTGATGTTTGTATAACATTTGATAACAGTAGCATAATTGCAGTGATGAAGTAGCAACAAAAATAATTTTGTGATGGGGGGGCAAGGTCACCACAACATTAGGAACCGTGTTAAAGGGTCGCAGCACGAGGAAGGTGGTGAACCACCGACGTAGACTGTCTTGACTAATATAAGATGAGCACAGCAGTGTCTGTGTCCAACCAAGAAACAATAACTACTTTCTGGGCTGGCAAGAGGGCTCAGCAGGTAGGGTAGCAGTAACACTTGTCACCAAGCCTTGCGTTGGATTCTTGGGATCTATATGAAGGAAAGAGAGAACTGACTGCTGTAAGTTATCCAACACATACACAAGTGTGTGAGTGTGTGTGTGAATGTGTGTATGTCTGTGTGTATGTGTGTCCATGTGTGTGTCTTGGTGTGTTTGTATGTGTCAACATCAGGCATATCCCCTGATCGCTCTCCACACACTCACACACACTCACACGCACTCACACACACTCAATAAGTAAATGTTAGATTTTTTAAAGAAGGAAACCTGCTTTTCAGAAAGTGTGGGAAAATAAAGCACACACCTGGAGTGCAGCAGAGTCTCTACGTCTTTCTACTGATTCTTGGTTTCCACCCATTTAAAGGGCAAACTACATTTTTTCCTCTATGATGCCCCCTATATCCTTATTACAGGAAACTTCTTGTTTTTATTAAGTTTATGCCTAGGAGTATCTGTCCTTTGCCTAGTGCTTCAGGAGCTCACTTACACTTTCGTCATATATCATGACCTAGGAGATGAGGGTTTGCCCCTGATTTCTAGTCCCTTCATGCCCTTTATTCCACCCAAGAATATTAAGATGCATCGCATAACCTCGTTCCAGATGAGATCCCACAGTGTAGCTCTCGAGACACCATTCCAGAGTTATTGATCTTCTCCATTTGTCTGCATCGGAAGCAGAGGCAGGCCATCTCCTCAGTTTATTGGTGACAAACATCTAGCTGACAAATGGCTCCACTCTTGTGACTGTGGGGGAGGGGGCTCTGGAGCTGTCAAGAAAGGGTCACTGTGGAAGCATGACTTGGGAATCCACTGGCTGCTTGGAACCTGTGCCAACTTCCTTTCTGCAGGAAGGGTGCCTTTTGTGGAGGGGAAGCCGTCATCATAGAAAGAAACTCTCTGCCCTGTGAATAAGCCAAATGCAGTCACAGAAACAGCAGACAAAGGAGCTTTTGATGACAGACATTGCTGATGCCTGGTGCCTTCAAAGGTATTCCAAAAAAAAAAAGGTGAAGGGATAATTATGAGCAATATAACTTAAGTTTCCCTCAGGATATTACTCATGAACCAATGGCTCACTTGGGAAATATGTATGTGAGTCCCCACATAGCCAGTTTAGCAAAAAAAAAAAATCTCAGATCTTCAAACCTATTGCATGGAACTGAGTAACCCCAAGAGGTAAAGGCAAGAGAGCTTTGATAGCAAAAGATAAGTTTGCTCCTTCAGTCTCCTTGTCTACTCTCTCAACTGTAAATCTAATCAGAATTAAGAAGTCAAGATCAATGAAAAAAACTGTGAGCCCAGAATGAGGATATATGTTTAGGAGGTAGAGGCAGGAGGATCACACATTTGAAATTAGCCTGGATTACATATCAAGATCTTGTCTCAGAGAATAATTCGAGGGGCTGAAGAGATAACTCAGTTGATAAAGTTCTTTCTTTCCAAGATCAAGGTTCTGAATTGATTCCCACAACTCACACAGAAAGACATGGTGACACATGCTTGTAATCCCAGTGCTGGGAAAAGAGAGACAGGCAGATCTCTGGGACTCTCTGGCAAGTCATCCCAGCCTACAAGACAAGACCCAGGCCAGAAAGAGATAATGTCTCAACAATAACAAAAAAGTAGCACCAGAAGAATGACACCTCAGATTGTCTTCTGGAATACACAGACAAGTGCGAGCACACACACACACACACACACACACACACACACACACTCAACACTTCCCCCATATACACGGGTGTATAGTGTCTAAGAAACAACCCCTGAAGTTGAAGTTGCCCTCCAGCCTCCACACGCACACGTGTTGTGGAATATTAGTTGAAGATGTGTTACATTCATTTATGCTGTGGAACATTTGTTTGATGATGCAAAGATGCATTACATTTTTAATGTTGTATTTGTTTAACTCTGTGAAGCTGTGTTACTGTGCCTGTCTAAAACACCTGATGATCTGATAAAGAGCTAAACAGCCAATAGCAAGTCAGGGGAGGGATAGGCTTGGCTGTCAGGCAGAGAAAATAAATAGAAGGAGAAAAAGAGAGGATGGAGAAGTGAGAAAAGGAGGAGAGGAGGATGCCAGGGGCCAGCCACTCAGTCACACAGCCAGACAGCCACTCAACCACATAGTCAGACACAGAATAAGAAAAAAAGAAAAAATATACAGAAATAGAGAAAGGTAAAAGCCCAGAGGCAAAAAAATAGATGGGATAATTTAAGAAAAGCTGTCTAGAAACAAGCCAAGCTAAGGCCCAGCATTTATAATTAAAACAAGTCTCTGTATATTTATTTGGGATCTGGGAGCTGGGCCCCTAAAGAATAAAGAATAATAAAAAAAACAACCCAACTACACACATGTGCACCCATACACACATGTATACCTCTACAGACACTAACATGCACATGCACATATACAAATAAAAACTTGAGATCACATTTCAAAAAAGGTAGAAACAAACAAACTAAGGCAGATCTCTGACTTTGAGGCCAGCCTGGTCTACAGAGCAAGGTCTAGGACAGTCAGGGCTACACAGAGAAACTCTGTCTCAAAAGCAAACAAAAAGGAAAAAGAGGGGGAGTCAAACCATCATCAAGAAGTAAGAAAAGGAATCCAATAACTCACCAAATATCCCAAATAGCCTTTATCTCTTCTTCCCAGTGTGGCCACATGGTGTACAACTTTTCACAGTCCTTGACTAGAATGTGGGGGAAGGTAGCTAAGTCAGTCCCATTAAGACTGCTGGAGCCCAGGCTTTTGTGCTAAAAACTCTCGTACCAACTTTAGCAAACCAACCAGGAGAGAAGAGGTCTTTAAACAGTAGCCAATAGTAGCAAATTGGAGAATAGAGGGGGAGGTTGGGATGGATGGTCCACATAGGGGGAAGATGGGATGGATGGTCCACATAGGGGGAGGATGGGATGGATGGTCCACATAGAGGAGGATGGGATTGATGGTCCACATAGAGGAGGATGGGATGGATGGTCCACATAGGGGGAGGATGGGATGGATGGTCCACATAGAGGAGGATGAGATGGATGGTCCATATAGGGGGAGGATGGGATGGATGGTCCACATAGAGAGAAGATGGGATGGATGGTCCACATAGAGGAGGATGGGATGGATGGTCCACAGAGCTGCTTCTGCCCCTGCTTCCCACCACTACTTTGTAAGGAGGAGAAGTGTTTGATGATTGACTTAACAGAAGTAGAAAAATATGAACGCTCTTGCAACAGTCCTACTAGAGATTTAGCTGCATGCAGGTTCTTGGACTCTGAACAGAGAGAAATGCTCCTTCCAGTCCTCTCTGGGTGACTCTAAGTGACTGGGGTCTTAAAAGAGAAGTCAGGGGTATACTACCCCATGACTTGCAGAAGTCTCCTGCGGAACTCCCTGAGATGAGCTGCTGAGTTGCTCACACAGGAGGTTCACATAAGTTAGTTATTCCATGCCTGAAGTAGTCTTCACAGGAGGTTCACATAAGTTAGTTATTCCACACCTGAACCAGTCTTCACAGGAGGTTCACATAAGTTAGTTATTCCATGCCTGAAGTAGTCTTCACAGGAGGTTCACATAAGTTAGTTATTCCATGCCTGAAGTAGTCTTCACAGGAGGTTCATATAAGTTAGTTATTCCACATCTGAACTATTCTTCGTTCCTTCAAGGTTGTGGTGACAAAATACCGAGAGCGCAGCCTGGGTGAGGAAGGTGTGTTTCAGTTCCCAGTTCCTTGCTCTATAGCCCATCGCTGTAGGGAAATCACAGCAGCGGCACGTGAAAACAGTCGATTACGTCATATCCACAGCCAAGAGCAGAGAGGAATGGAGGCATGTGTACACTCACCTTCTCCTTATTTGTACAATCCAAAGCCCAAACCCAGGTGCCGCCCACTTTTAGTCTGGGTCCTCACATGTCAATTAATGTAAGACAATCAAGACAATCCCCCACCAAGACACACTCCCTCATTGAGACTCCCTTCCTAGGTCATTCTCCATGTATCAGGTTAGTAACTAAATTAGCCATCAGAGATACCCCACATCCTTTTGTGTGGGGCTCCCTAAGACGTAAGAGGAGCTACCTGTCCCATTGCTGACCCCCTAAGAAGGAACCTGACCCAAACGTTCCTCCAGCATTGATCCCCACGTCAGCCACTGAGTTAAGAATCTAATGACATCATGCGTCTGAAGACAGCAGGACCAGAGCAAAGCAACCCCTTATTCAGACTTTCTGAAGAAGCTGAGTGGCAAACCTGTAGCTGCTTCAGTTTTACATTTTTTAAAACTTATTTTAGGTAAAATTACTATTCTTGACATGCTAATTTGAAATGTGTGAGTGTGAACATTTGGGGGACATTTTTGGACTTGAAGTTTTGCTCTAATGGCTGTTCCCACTGTCTCCTCTCTTCTGCTTGGTCCCCTTTTTAGCTGTGACTTTTTCAAATTGAAATGTTTTTATTTAGTGTGTGTATGTGTATGTATGTGTGTTCATGTATGTATGTGTGTGTCTGTGTATTTGTGTCTATGTGTCTGTGTGTGTGGATGTGTGTATATGTGTGTATCTGTATGTGTATATGTGTGTCTCTCTGTGTGTCTATGTGTCTGTGTGTGTGTCTGTGTGTGTCTCTGTATGTGTGTCGGTGTGTGTGAATGTGTGTCTGTCTGTGTGAATGTCTATGTGTGTGTGTGTGTGTGTGTGTGTGTCCATGTGTGTGTCTTGGTGTGTTTGTGTGTGTCAACATCAGGCATATCCCCTGATCGCTCTCCACCACTACTTTTAGAGACAGGCTCTCTCCCTGAACCTGCAGCTCTCCCATTTGTCCAGTCTGGCTGGCCAATGAACCTCAGGAATCCAGCCAACTCCACCAAACCTCAAGGCTAGGGCTATGGGCTCCCAACACCACATCTGGCTTTCTGTGTGGATTCTGGGGATCTGAACTCGGGTCCTGGTGCTTGGACTGCAAGCATTTACCAACTGAGCCACATCGGCAGCCTGATGATACTGCCTCAAAATCAAAATTCAGGATCCTTATCTGAAACCTGATGTTCAGACATTTCAGAATTAATTTTAGAAATGGAGAGTGGAGGAAAAAAATAGTCATCTTAAAACCTAGCTATTGTCTGCTCAGAAGTTTGTAAGGGCATTTTAGAGTTTCATTCATGTAACACAAAATCCTAGTAGGTCTTTTAATAAAAAAAACCTGGAACCAGGTATTGGGGTAAATGCTGAAAGATCAGAGAGACAAAGGAACAAGCCCCTGCCACGTCTCACCTCTAGGATTCTTCAACCTGAAAAGGCCTCTAGTTCCCGTCTCCTCAGCCTTACACACCTTTCTCTGCCCAGCCATCACTTCCTGGGATTAAAGGCATGTGTGCTTCCCAAGCAAAGGCATGAGATCTCAAGTGCTGGGATTAAAGGTGTGTGCCACCACTGTCTGGCCTCTATGTTTAATCTAGTGGCTTGTTCTGTCCTCTGATCTTCAGGCAAATTTTATTAGGGTACACAACATATCACCACACATTCATCTTAAGTACAATCAGATTCAGCCCTCTATTGCGATATATTTGATACTGTTAACAAATGCATTTTTAAAAATTGATAATGAACAAGAAACAGTTTGGATTTCTTCCTGGATCCTTGCTAAGAACAAAGTTATGAAAAGTTAAAATCCCAGCTGAAATGAGCAGTGCCATACTCAGACAGTACAAAAAGAATGTTTGTTTGATGAGGGAAGACAATGAAAAAGCATGGGGTACTCTGTTCTTGCTGGCCTCCTCTTGGTGTTTAGACAGCCCGAGAGCCAGTGGCAGCAGGGGTGAGTTACACAACTGACACCTGTAACCGTGCTGTGTGTGTAGGGGACAGCCAGCCTGGAGGTGAGGCATCCTGGAGCTCCCCCTCCTGCTGGAGAGAGGGGCAGGAACAGCATGGGGAACAACCCAACCACCATTTTAGAAAACTGCCAGGTGTCAGCGACTGGTCCTCCGTGGAAAAGACTTTCGCTTCAACCAGGACATTTTCTCCTGTGTTGGGAGTATCCCACCACACGTAATCTAGGGGTGGGGAGGGTGGGATAGGCACCGTCTGCCGAGAGTAGCTGAAGACTTGCCAGGCATGACAGAGAAAGGTTAGGTAGACTTTAACCAGTAGGTCCCTGATCGCAGGGCTCTGCAAACATAACCAGCACATGCTGCCAATATTAATTCAGCAGCAGTTTCTGCAAAGCTGATCCCAGTGGCAGCTGCTTTACAGTCTCCTGAGCTGGAGCCGGGGCTGCCGCCAAGTATGCTGGAATTACCCTAGAGACACCCCAGGAGCCACCAGCCCAGGGAATAGCACAAGTGTGAAGGTGGGCAGGATCGTTATTCAAAGGCTTAGCAGCTAAGTCGGGGCAGGGGTCTGTGTGACCCTTATTCTTGATTTAAAGGAAGAATACAGACTAGCCAGGGATTCTGCCTGTTATTCAAAGGTATAAAAGCCTAAAACAGGTATCCCAGGCTACTCATGTGACCTATAACAATGTCATCTTTTAAATCTTTTTCCTTTGGCCTTGGGGGGGGGGGTGGCACATATAAAGTGGAATCATAAAAATTAAAATTCATACTTAGAATTTGTTATTTACCCTCCTATGCCTGAAAATGGGTCTTTACCCTCTCTCAAAATGAAGAACCTGGCTCTTAGGGGTTGCTCAAGACTATCCAGTTAATAAGTGATAAAATCACTGACCCTAAGCTATTGTCCTCAGAGGTGAGGGGAGTGTGCCTCCCACACTCTTAGCAAAGTAAGGAGGCCCCTGTCTATAGAAAGATGTCATCTACAGGAAAATGCTGCTCCCACTGTACCCTATGCCATTGGGCTTGCTGTGGTTGTGAGCTGTTTTTTTTTGTTTTGTTTTGTTTTGTTTTTTTTCCTGTTTGGAATCTCACTAGTGAACTAGCCAGTGATGTGGGCCAAGCTGGCTCCTGTTCAGACCAAGTCATCCAACCATGCATGACTGACAGTCCACATTCTCTCAGTAAGCGCTCAGAGGTTACAGGAGTCATTTAAGCCAAGGCTGTCCAGTCCGTCTGTGGGTGTTTAATGAGCACCACTACCCTCCCATGTGGCAGCCTGTTTCCTCCCCCACCACGTGTGTGGATTTTTTCCAAACATGATTCGGATCACATCACTCCTTGTCTTCACAGTGTCCCTGCATCTACAAAGTGAAGACAAGACCTGTCACACAAGCCTGCCTGTAGCTCTGGACTAGAAGGAAGCCAACACTCCAAAGCATAGTTCATTTGTCCTGAAAGAGCTTCCAGAGTACAGATTCCTGCCTGCCCTGTATGTGCAAACAATCAGAGGATAAAGTATGAATAGTACGTGCTCTCTCCTTGCCTCATGACAGAGAAGTGCAGACTGTTCATAGATTCTCTCTATAACCCATCTCTACTGAGACCTGAGTCTGGCAAGCTTAGGTGGCAGGGGTGAGGGTGGGGGGCAGACAAAACAAACAACCAGCAACAGCAGATTTACTGAGACTGATACCAGGACAAAGATCAATGTCACCAAAGTTTCATGTGTTAAAAATGACTGTGAATTTCCTGGTGGCCAAGGTAAAAAAGGAAAATGGGCACCCTGTCTGTGTTTGGTTAACAGAAGAGATAAAACCTACCAAGTCTTGTAAAACAGTCTCGATATTTTCTTATTTTATCTTCTTCGCTTTTCTGGTTATAAATTATAACATATCTTTTATTAGAAAAATCAAATAACACAGATATCTACAGAGCAAAATGCATATATCTTCCTTACCTAAATCTGTTTCCCCTTCTCCAGGAGACAAAATCCCTACATTAATCATTTATTCTAGATTTTTGGTTTTTTCCTGGGCAATTTGAATTAGCACACAGCTATCACAAGGTCCGCCTTTCCCTGTTTGAATACTAAAAATACCAAACCATGTTGTTTGTGACTTCCATTTTTACTTGACATGGCCTTTCTCTATCAATATAAACAAAAATCTATAGATCCCATTTTAATGGTTCTGATGTTTTACGGAGATAGCAGCATTCCCTTTTAAAGCTATCCCTGATTTCACAGTCTCATAGAGGGCATGCTGTGAATGAGCAGACATGCAATGTTTCTATAGAAGTGATTTCTAGAAGTGGAACTACAGGTCCCTGTGGCTCACACATTCAAAGGTGGTGAATTCAGCATTGACTCCCCCTCTCAGGGTCTGGACATTTCCCCACCCCATCGCCAGCCCTAGAGAGTATCAACCTTTTTCATTTTCTGGCACAAACCTTTAAATGAAATGTCTCCTGGCAAGACCAGCAGGCTTTAACCAACAGAGACCAGTAAGGCACACTGGGCCTTAGGTTGGTGGGTTTCAGCTTCTGTTCTGTGGAGTCCTAGGAATTCTGAGCATGGTCTGAGAAGCAGAGGCAAGACCTTCCCACTCTTAACCAGGCCCACTGAGGTTTTAAAATCTGTGTTTATCAATTAAGATGCTGTTGTTCAAAACTGGTATGGGGCCTTGTTTCTTATCAAACCATTAGAGACTTGAAGAAAATCTCCGGTGCAAAGGAAAAGGTGCCTTAGAAGAGTGGGTCTCTAACTAGACAATGTGAGTATGAGGCCAGGTGTGAGGCTGAGTGTGGGTATGTGCATACTTTTCTCATTCATGCTAGGCCTCTCTTCACTGCTCACCTGTTGTCTTGTAACCAATCTCAGAAGGTCATTACCTTCAAGGTTTTGATTAAACCCCCTAATTTCCTTTCCTCTAGAAAACACCCCCATTTGGTTTATAGTGTTATGAATGAGAATGGCCCCATAGGCTCATGTGTTTGAATACTTGGTCCCCAGTTGGTGACACTGTTTGGGAAGGATTAGTAGGTGTGGCTTTGCTGGAGGAGATATGTTACTTGGGGTGAGCTTTGAAGTTTCAAAAGATTTGCATTATTCCTAGTGTGTTTGATTTCCTGTTTGAGAATCCACATGTAAGCTCTGAGCTCTTGCCCATCACCACACCTACCTGCCTGTCCCATGCTTCCCCCTGTGATGGTCATAGACTCTTACCCCTCTGGGACTGTGAGCCCCAAATAAACTCTTCCTTCTAAGTAAGTTTCCTTGGTCATAGTGTTTTATCCCAGCAACAGAAAAGTAACTAAGGCATGTGTCTTAGTTTTATTTATTTTATTTATTTATCTATTCTGTTTTATATGTATAAACTGGGCCTCCTTTGCCTTAAAATGTGAATAAAATCTCATGGTCCTTTAAGATTGCAGGGAGCTTCTCCGAGCCTTAGGTCCTCATGTTGTTTTCTGCCTCCTACTCTCCCAGGTACCTTCTCCCAGATCCATCCCTGGAGATTTGTTCCTTCATTGGTAGTCAAACAGGACAGCAGCTAACTACGTACCTAACACCTTCTCCTAAATAATCGAACTCAGTGTAGACAGTACATGGGGCCATGCTAGAAGCAGGGGTATTTGGGTTCCAAGAAGACAAACAATTTCAGAATACACAGTGGATATTAGTGTGGCTTTTGTGGCCTAGTGATCTACCTTCCCCACTGACTACTCTGCTTCTCTTTTCCTCCGCTCTGCTTCTCTTTTCCTCCGCTCTACGTACTTGGCCCTGCACTACACCAAGCATGCCTATCACTTTTTCCATTAAGCTTGTTGTCAACTCTTCCCAGCCTTGGGGCAGACACTTCCTAGAGCTTGTCTTGTCAAGGGGATGTCTGAAATGGAATCTACCTCTCTGGAAGTCAGTGGAGATGTTGCTTCTCCCAGTGTCCCCTGCAGAACCTCCTCAACGTCTCACTGTCATTGTGCTGTCCTATGGGCCCTCCACCCAAACCCCAAGTAAGCAATCGGAGGGGAAAATCTCTCTCTGTTCACCACTTTTAATACCTTGAACCTTTAGCATATGCATAATAAATAGAGTAATCACTAATTATACAACTTTTAAAATATAATATAAATGAATATAAAACCATTATAAAATGTGGTAGATATCTCCTTGAAAAGGCCATAAAGTTATAAACTATTTGAAAGTTAAATTGTTCCGGTATATTTTTGGCTTGTTTTTATCATTTAAAATATCCATAATATATCACTACTTACCATTTCCTTTTTGTGCTGGTCTTTAATCTTTTTAAACTTTTTTCCTTTCCTCTTCCAAGATCTGGACACTATTTTTGCTTATTCCCTTCCCATGCAGCCAGCTGTGAAGGAAGTGCAGATGATTATGTATATCAATATAATATCTTCTCCTGCAGAGATCTCAAGAATAAAGAATACTATATAAAGTAGCATGCTATACAAGCCAAGGCTTAGAACACCCGTTAGTGAACAGCGGGAAATATCACTTGGAATTCCTACAGGATCTTCTGCCTGCTATGTTTAATTCCTAAGTCTCAGGTTATTAAAAGAAGTCTGTTTGTTCTTCTACATTATACCATTTTTTCATCAAAACTGGCTTAAGTTTGGTGTGAGGACGTAGAAACACTTAACAATTTATAATTTCTAATATTTGACTCTTTCCTGTAAGTTTAAGCTCATGAAACTCAAAGCTCAGAAGCCAAATTCCATGCTAGTTGGAGGCACCAAGTGCAATTCCACCTCAAAAATATATTTGCATGTATGTCTTCTCTTGTATGCTTGTCTGATGTTTGCCAAGACATCCAGATGAATAAACATCTATTTAATCAAACTTATTTGGTACCAAGAGAAAAAAAAAGAATAAATATAACCAATGTTTCAGTGCCCAACTGCTATGTAGGCTCTTCTAAGTGGAGCTAAAACACTTGACCTGCTGACTTGATGTCTGGCTTCAGTTTGCTAGCATTGTAATAGCCTAGATAAGTCATGTTCATACATAGAGTACACAGACAAAATGAACAAGGGTTTATTTTAAGCAGTTAATATTATCTGTGGTTCTTATAACAAACATGATAAATAGGAAGAAAAGCATTAAAAGTGTAAGATGGGTGATTTCAGCTGGGACTCAGTGGTTAAGAGTATGCACTGAGCTTGTAGAGGACCTGAGTTCAGTTCCCAGCACCCACAGATCATTTTAGTGTATCAGCCAGATCCAATTTAAATCCTGGTTAAAACTAAGCAACTGACTTTGGGGGATTACTTACCTCTTCCATATGCTCAATTCTACACTGGCGCCATGTGGTGATTTGAATCAAAATGGCCCCCATAGGAAGGGGCAACTATTAGGAGGTGTGGCTTTGTTGGAGTGGGTGTGGTCTTGTTGGAGGAAGTGTGTTACTGTGGAGTGGGCTTTGAGGTCTCCTATGTTCAAGCTATGAAACAGTTGCTTTTGCTGCCTGTGGATCAAGATGTAGGATTCTCAGCTCCCTTTCCGGCACCATGTCTATCTGCATGCCACCATGTCCCACCATGATGATAATGGACTAAACCTCTGAAACGTTTTCCTTTATAAGAGTTGCCATGGTCATGATGTCTCTTTACATCAATAGAAACCCTAACTAAGACAGGCCATGAACACTTATCTCACTGTTTCCCTGAGGACTAACTGCAAGAAGCAATATGTTCGACTGCCACACCTAAGGCTCAGGGAACACTGTGGAAGAGGGGGCAGAAATATTCTTATAGCCAGAGGATCAGAGAGTTTGCTGTGAGACTTTGTGTCCTAATAATGTCAGAAGCCACACCTATAAAGTCTCACCAACATTACTCTCTAAACATGAGCTGAGCAAGGACAACAATGACATGCATGCCGAAGTAGATGGGGAAAGGCTTCAACCCTACACAAAGATCTACAAGCAGCTAAGGAACAAGCAGGAGATATAGTTTTCCCCAGGGAAAAGCATACTAATTGGTTATCTAATACCAAATGGTCAGCTCTGAAAACATACATACAAGTAACATTATATGGACCAAGAGGGCTATGCTTAGGAATGTGTGTGTGTGTGTGTGTGTGTGTGTGTGTGTGTGTGTACGCACATAACAACAATTAATTAAAAACTGGCCATGAATCTTAAAGAGAGCAAGGAAGAGTATGTGGGAGTGTCTGGAGAGAAGGGAGAAATGATATAATTATAATCTAAAAAAAAGAAAAGAAGAAGGAAGAGGAAGAGGAGGAGGAGACAAAGGAGACGAAGGAGACGAAGAAGAAGAAGAAGAAGAAGAAGAAGGAGAAGAAGAAGAAGAAGAAGAAGAAGAAGAAGAAGAAGAAGAAGAAGAAGAAGAAGAAGAAGAAGAAGAAGAAGAAGAGGAAGAAGCATTTACTAAAGAGTGGCCATTCTGTTGTAATCAGCATTACATATGTCTGGCTCTGTGATTCTTTAGTGTCCAAAATTAATCTTTGGTCTTTGTCTCCACTTGAACTTCAACATTACCATACCCATTATTTTCTGAACCTCACAACAACCTTGTATTCCACGCACATATGTGGGTGGAGCCTGAACTAACAGGTGTCACTGAGCCATACAGTGCAGCTGCTAAGAACTGAACTCAAGTCCTCTGGAAGAGCAGCAAACACTCTTAACCACTGAACCATCTATCCTACAACTAGCCAGCATCAGTGCACTGGGCCAGTAGCAATTGTTCACTCTAAAGGGAACATCTGACCATGCCCCTTCTTCCCATCTCCCCTCTCCACTCAGCGCACTCACTAGCTTCCCAGTGCCTGTGGGATGGAGGAACCTTTCCTGGACAGCAGCTGGTTTGAGCTGCCCTTCAGCTCTTCTCAGAGCGGCATTCCAGGGTCTAGATCATCCACAGCAAACATTTCCTGGGATTGCTTCTTGTTCCAACTTGATTTAAACATCAGAAATGAACTCCTGCCCCTGAGGACAAAATGTTACCCAGTCAAGTGCATTCTACCACATGAGGTCATTCAGAGCACACACACCTTCCTTCCTTCCTTCCTTCCTCCTTCCTTCCTTCCTTCCTTCCTTTCTCCCTCCCTCCCTCCCTCCCTCCCTCCCTCCCTCCCCCACTTTCCATCTCTCTCCCTCTTTCTTAGAAAGAAAGAAAGAAAGAAAGAAAGAAAGAAAGAAAGAAAGAAAGAAAGAAAGAAAGAAAGAAAGAAAGAGGGAGGGAGAGAGGGGGAGGGAGGAAGCTTCCTTCCTTCCTTCCTTCCTTCCTTCCTTTCTTCCTTTCCTTCCTTTCTTTCTTTCTATTCTTTGTTTTTGTTTTGTTTTTCAAGATAAGGTTTCTCTGTGTAGCACTGACTGTCCTAGAACTTGCTCTATAGACCAGGCTGGCCTTGAACTCAGAAATCACCTACCTCTGCCCCATGAGTGCTGAGACTAAAGACATGCACCACCATGTTCATCTAGATCACACTTTTCTAAATGCTGAGAGGAGAGAGAAAACAGGAAGTGTTTGTTCATGGGAGCCAGGCTTTTGGTGTGATGAAGATGTTAAACACTGGAGTGTAACAACGGTTGGAAAACTCGGCCAACGTACTAAAATCTACTGAAATGTGCATTTGAAATGGGTGAACTTTATGGCATCTGGTTTATATCTCAACAAGAAGCTTTGAGCCGGTGAGATGGCTCATTGGGTAAAAGCCACACAAACCTTATGACCCTAGTTGGATCCCAAGAACCCATGGTAGATGGGGAAAACTGACTCCTGAAAGTTGTCCTCTGACTGCTGAAGGCACACCATGGCACATGCAACCTGCTCCTCCCCAGAGTAAAAATAGTAGTAGTAGTAATAAATAACGGAGTCTTTTAAAAAAAAAGATACATTCCTATCATTGGTGTAAACCCAGCACTCTCGAGACTGATGCAGAATGATCACTGCAAGTTCAAGGCCAGCCTGGGCAGTGAATTCCAAGACTACAGAATTAAAGAACAAGACAGTCTTAAAGAGTAACAAAAAGATACATTTATAAGTCCTGCTATTTAAAGTCTTAAGCTAAGCTTTCATACATTTTTTTAAAGTAATTTAGATAAAATGGTTGACTGAAATGTGTTTCCAGTTTTATGGACCCCAGAGGGTCTGATCCAAAGATTTAATGATGTGGCCTTTGTGATGAGCAGGATGCACCCTGCAGCCGGGACCTGGGAGTGCTCCACATATAAAGAGGGATAGTCAAGGCATTTTAAATTGGTGATAGAGCTGAGCATTTACCCATTGTGACAGATGCCAACTAGGTTCCCTAATTACAAAAAATTGATAGTGTCCTGGGACGCAGAAGAAGGGTAGGTATTAAGGAAGCTTTGGAAGTGTCATGAGGAGTGGTTAAAAGCGGTATAGAAGGGGATTGGAGAGATGGTTCAGTAGTTAGAGCACTGGCTACTCTTGAGAGGATGCAGATTTGACTCCCAGCACCCACATGGTTGCTCACAACCACCTGTAACTCCAGTCCCAGGAAATCCGACTCCATCAGGCCTGGGCAGTACCAGATAAACATAGATACATGTGGGTACTTACCCATAAAATAAAACAGATCCTTTAAAATGTTGTAGAGAAGATGTCACTATATTAGCAAGTAGGAAGAGACATTCTAGGGCTTATCATCTGACCACTTTACCTCATGTGCTCTGGGAGAGTGCACACCTGGCTTCCCACTGTGGCCAATAAGCAAGTTGTTCTGCAACTTCCTCAACATGCCATGGCATGCACATCCACCCACAAAACCATAAATAAGTAAATAAATGCAAAAATAATTCAAACTAACTACACACCATTCTGCTATCTCTTAGCCAACATTTGCTAATAGAATGTGTAACTAATGGTTATAATCTTTGTTCCAAAATGCAGTTGAAAATTGGAAACTAAAGGAATGTTAACTGGTGAGCAATGAAAGCTTGTCAGTAATTGTGAGACATAGCAAGAGAGGTCAACAGTGACATTGCTTTTCTGGGTGACAGATAAGCTTGGACATTACCAATAAATACTTGGGAATTCACTGAGTTATGCCAATTTAAAAATGTAAGTTTTGCCATGGCTTTGCAAATTAAAGAGCCTCATTCTAAATTTTATCCTTCTGTTTGGTGTCAGAGTTAACAAATAGCTTAAGTACCATGACATTTCCACTTTAAGGATTGTCTGTTTACTTTTCTATTAATATAAATTGCTTTAGACAATTCCAGTTTAAAGGCTTTAAATGTACCACCAGTAAAATAGGTAATTTAATTAGAGTAAATTTTCCCTAACCAATTTAGCAACCAATCGCCATGACTTGCTTAAATATTAGGAATGCCGGTTCAGGAATAAAAAAGAGTATCACTTTTGAAGAAACATGATCTTATATAATGAGTTTACAAAGGCAAGCTCCTCCTTTCAAAGACTAAATAGTGGTTTTCAGATCATGCAAATGAGACTTCCTCCACTTGGGTCACTGTTTAAAGGAGACTACTTAGCTGACAGGGATCAAATGTTTGATATGGCAAGACACAGATGGTCATTTGACATCAAATAAGTAATTATTTTATACACCTTAGTTAATTTGGACTTCCACTAGTCTATAGAATATCTACTCCAACATATGTACTTATTTTAAATAGTTACTCTTGAGATTTAAAGAAAATAAATTCAAATTTTAGAAAATTTTAGAACCATTTAAGCTCAAGCAGGGCCTCATAATCTATATTTTTCTTATAATCTTTCATTTAGGAAGGTTATGTATGAAGTCTATAGACTTGCAAGTATGTTTTCTTTGTTTTTAAAATCATATAAGTAATATGTGAATTTTTAAAGTTTAAGATACAGAAACGTACTTTAATACCAGTTGAAACCTATTTTTTCTTATTTTGTTGTGATTATAAGAAAAAGATAAAGATTATTAAATACAATTAATATATTACTCATTTATATTATATTAAAATAGTGCAGATAGAAAGTTCTACTTTTAAGTACATAGCAAGTTAATATTTCTTCATAATTTCATGTATAATTTTATATGTTGGTAATATTCAAATTACTTTTAACTTCAGAGCTATTCTGCATTAGGTTTGGTGTGAATGGGATGGGTGGGGCTGACTAGAAAAAAAAATCTACGTATGACCATTTAACAGATATCTCAGTGAGTCTATCACTAATATTTTATAAACAAATGAGTTCCTTTAGTTCAAAGACTGTCTGAGTTGTTTTGTTTTTAGCTGATTGTCCCTTAACTTAATGGCACACTCACACAGATAGTCTTATCTCAGGTAAGGATCATAAGCTACACCATTCAGACTAAGTCTGAAGCCATTCATTGAGGCAGCTCTACTATAAAAAGATAAATAATTATCTTACAAAATGTTGATTTATTCTTGATCTTCTTGCTTAGATATATGTTTTATATAAGATGATATGCTAAATGGTCTTATTAATAAAAAAAAAAAACCTAGAGCCAGATATTGGGGTTAAAACCTGAGAGATCAGAGAAACAGGAAAAGCCACAAGCCAACCTTGCCTTACCAGCCCTCAGTCTCCAAAGAGACCTACTTCCTGTATACCCACACCTATATGCCTTTCTGTTCTGCCATCTCATTTCCTCTCTCTGCCCAGCTCTGTCACTTCCTGTCTATCTGTACAGACCTCCAGACCTTTATGGTTAATGCTGGGGTTAAAGATATGTACCACCACACATGGCTCTGTTCCCAGTGTGGCCATGAACTCACAGAGATCCAGACAGACCTCTGCCTCCTGAGTGATTGGATTAAAGGTGTGTGCTACCATCACCAGACCTCTATGTTTACTACAGTGGCTGGCTTTTTCCTCTGATCCTCAGATAAACTTTATTGGGGTACACAATACTGGGGACACAATACATCACCATAGTTTTAGGTCATGGGCATTAAAAGACATTTTCTTTGTTTTTAGTAACATCTTTCCATCCCTTAAGAAAAATCAAAAATAAACACTTTGGGCCTAGAGTGATGACTCAGTAGTTAAGAGCACCACTGCTCTTGCATAGGACCTTAATTCAGTTCTCAGCACCCACACTGGGCAGTTCCCAGACTCCTGTAACTCCAGTTCCAAATGATCTGATGTTCTTTCCGGAACTTTAAGGCACCTGAACACTTTAAATGTATACCTGAGTGTATATACTGCATAGGAGCCTATGTTATCCACAAAGGTAAGTGATTAAGTTTTTGAAAAAGTTTTATATTTTGAAAATATAAAAACATTTATATTCTACATGAAAGCAGAAGATTGTGAACATAGTAAACAGAGAGGCAGTAGTGGCTTCTGTCCACAGGAAGTGCTCTGGGGCAATACAGCAACTCTCAGCAGAAACTCTGCATCATTGCTGTAGCAAGTTTAGAGAATAAATCAGAAGCATGTAAAACCAAATATGCTGGACCAAGGGCTTATTTTATCACTCTTGTCCTCCTAGCCATTAGAAAGAAAAAATAAAAAAGGATGAGTCGGAAAAGGTACACAAAAATCATCCTATTCACTTTACTGTGGAGGCCCACAGAGACTCCCTAGTAAGGCCTTACTCAAGGTCAGAAAGTCTGAGCTTGCTTTACACAGCAGGGCTGCATATTAGGATGATTAGACCAAGGGCAAGGTTACCAGGTGTTTTGAAGGGTCTACACTTGTTGGTACTTTATACCTCGACCTTGAGAGGGGGAGGTCTTTTGCTCCTCCCCTTGCTGATGTATATATAAAAGGCCCATCATGAATAAACTGGAAGTGACTGAGTATTAACCCAGGATCCTCCTGAAGCTATCGTATATCTCTGTCTTCTTCTATATTTCTATCTAATACTTGCTTATTCCTCTCTCCTGCCCCCAAGAACCCTTCAAAAGGTAGGAGCAGACCTCCCACACCTTACATTTCATTTGAAGTGTACATGTACATGTGTGTGCTCAAGCGTGTGTGTGTGTGTGTGTGTGTGTATGTTGAACATAGATAGAAAAGAAGTTAAAAAGACTTTGAGGTGCTCTTCAGCCCCCTTGGTTGGTGAGATTACCAATCTTCTCTCTCTTTCTGTTCTCCAAACTCTTTTTTTTTTTTTTTTTTTTGGTTTCCCTGTGTAGCTTTGCACCTTTCCTGGAACTCACTTGGTAGCCAAGGCTGGCCTCAAACTCACAGAGGTCCACCTGGCTCTGCCTCCTGAGTGCTGGGATTAAAGGTGTGCACCACCACCACCGCCCGGCTTCCAAACTTCTTATATTATACATTAGTATTTTGTAGTCAGAAAAAAAAGTTTAAAGTAGTTTCATCTGTTATTGTTGTGTGGTTTAGTTTTTGGTTTGGGCCTTTTTTGTTGTTTTTGTTGTTGTTATTGTTTCCTACGGGGCCTCACAGCTATGTGAGGTACAGTACCTCGTTTTTATAGAAGAGTGTGTTAGGGCTCAGAATGGGATGAGTGACAAACAGTAGGGCTTGAGTTTTCTTTCAGGCCATCCTCAAATCTTTCTCTGTGTGTTGTACATGTCCATGTGTGCATTCATAGGCATTTGGGTACATGAGAATGTGTGTGCCCATGGAAGTCAGAGGTCAATGTAGGTGCTTTCCTCTGTAGATCTCTATTTACTTTTTTCTTAGTGGTTTTTGTTGGTGTTTTGGGGGGGGATGTTGTTTTGTTGTAGAGAATGTTGATTGGTTGTTTTGTTGTAGGTGGTGGTTGCTTATGTTGTTGTATGTTACTTGGATCCTAATGGCTCCCTTGGGGGAGGAGGTGAGGAGGTGAGAAGCTGCAGTGTCAATGACACAGACACCAAGAGTCCACTGAAATAAGGAACTCATTTATTCAATAACATGGTAGGCCTTATATAACCTCCTCCCAGTGCCCAGTCTGTGTGGTCATCCCACATTGGCTGGGCATGATCAGGAACTCTGATAGCCCCTGTTCATAGGCCCTCAGGCAGACTCCAGGTTGGCTCTTAAGGAGTATGTTATGTGCATGCCTTGGCTACTGGTCTGAGCCAATTTCCTTGACCCTATGGACCTGTTCTACTACATATCCACCCTTTTATTTTATTATATGGGCACTCATCAGGAGTTGGAGTTCTTGTTCTGGCCTTCTTGACCTTGCCTCAGGGGGTATTCCTTTTTTTCTTCTTTCTTTTTTTCCGGAGCTGAGGAGAGAACCCAGGGCCTTGCGCTTGCTAGGCAAACGCTCTACCACTGAGCTAAATGCCCAACTGGCTTGGCAACTGGACTGTGCCTGTCTTAGGTTGGCTTGCCAAACAAGCTCTTAACCTGTCTTTGACTACCAGCCCTCAAAGAGCGTCCTTCCCTGGGGAGTCACCTGGGTGGGGAGTATCAGGCAGTAGCCTTTTGAATTTCAGAAAGCCAGGCATGCATAACCTCCTGTGGAGGTCTATGAGTTGGATGTCTAAGGGCCATTAACACCTATAGAGTCACCTTAGTGGCTGCCTGTTGTTGTTGGATGTGCTATAGGACACACTTGAGAAAGATCAAAAGTACTACCCCACCAATCAAAACATAAGTAAAATCCAGGAGGGATCAAACAGCCTCTTTATTTCATGCCAAACCTTTTCAAAAATAAAGGGTCAAAGGCCTGTGCTTTTGTCTGGTTTAATTGGAAAATTTCATGTGTTAGCTATAATGGATAATATAGAAACTTAGCTGGCCATAGGCCCTTAGTATATTTAGCTAGCTCCTAGCCTGATAAACTAATGTTCCTCATCTCAAAAGGCATCACACAAAATGAGGAAAAGCAAGGCTCCACAAGTCTTCAGCCTTTATAGGGTCAATGAGAACAAGAAAGGGGAGTATATACATTACCCATCCTGGGTGATTTCCTCCTTGATGGAAGTAGGCTGATTTATGGCCAAGCACACATCTCTTGCTGGAACCCATATTGGTATAGTGGCACTTTGAGGAAAAATACAAGTATACCCTCTCCCACAGGTTAGTAGAAGGGCTGGTAGCTGCCATTGGAGTGAGATAGGATCTTGCCATCTTACTGGGGCAGAGGCGTGTTCCTTGGCAGAGATACCCAATGCTTGTAGGCCAGGCTGAGCCCCTTGTCATCAAAACTGAGAAAGTTCATATGGAAAAGGACCTCTGTTAAGGCCAAATGAGAATCTCTCCTAGTCTCTGGCAAGATAGTCCTTGTCCACAGCTCCTTAAGAGCTCTGTTGGTCCTCTCAACAATGGCTTGTCCTTGTGGATTGTAGGGGATGCCAATGGTATCCAGGATGCCAGAAAGTCATTGAATTGTTGAAAGGTATAAGCAGGGCCATTGTCAGTCTTAAGTACCCAATGTATCCCCATAACTACCATGACTGACTTGAGGGGCTTGATAGCATTGATGGCCTTCTTTCCAGAAATGACAGGGCCGTAAACAAAGGAGGAACAGGTATATATTGTCACATGAACATATTTAAGATTACTAAAGGGGGCATGAAGCATGACATCCATCTGACAGATGGCATTAGTCAAGAAGCCCTGGGGATTAACCCCTGCACATTGAAGTGGTCCTAAGGGGCAAGAGGAGCACAAGTGGCACATGCCCAGGACAAAAGTTTACATTGGGAAACTGGTAATTCTGGAAGAAGTCTGTGTAAATTCTGTGGAGACAGATGGAACTGCTGGTGAAGAGCCCTGGCTTGCTCTAGGAGATCCACACTGGTTATTAATATGATGGTGTCTGTGACCTCATTTCCTCAAGCCAATATTCCAGGTAATTTGGAATGAGGTCTAGTATGTGACAGGTACCAATGTTCAGTGCTCTGATTTAGGACATCTTGTATGAGCAACATGGTACCGGCAATGGGGGTCAGTGAGTCTTTGACTCAAGAAAAGACCAGCACACAAATTGCCTGTACACTGTATTGGCTGTCAGAAAAAATATTAATGGGCTTGATCTGGCACTCTACTAGAATTTTGAGGAGAGCCAGTAGTTCAACCAATTGAACAGAACTATGGTTAGGGATAACATGTGTAACATCTTTGGAGCCAGGATGCTGGATAAGAACACCATATCTGTTTTTATTGGAATCTGAAAAGGCCAGAGTTGCATGAGAGATGGGAGTGGATGAGGGGACTGCATGGAGTATAGGGAGTTCTGCTAAGATCTCATTTTTTGGCAAATGATTGTCAATCATTCCTGTGAATCCTGCAACCATTTCCTAGAATGAGATAGAATCTTCCCAGAGGGACTGGGTATTCTCTAAAGGGGAAGACAAGCTTATCTGGCTTTTGTCCATATGTTCTCCATGCCAGCATCCATGCCTTTAGGGCAAGTTGGAAGGACTGGTCAAACTTAGAGGTGACCTTGTGCAGGTCAGAATGTGCTTGATGTATCCATAGAAGGGGCTCAGATTACCATAACACTCCCAAGAATCCTCTAGGTTTCCAGAGGACCACTGCCAGTAAAGGTCTTTGGGGATCATGGTGTTGCAGGCTGGAGGTGGCTAGAACGGCCAAAACTTTCTGTAGCAATCTTCAGCTTCTTGAGTAAGCATAACCTTAGTGGAAGGACAGGTGAGGCCCTCCAACAATGAAAAGAGGTGTCTCATCTCTTGGTCAGGGATGGATAAGAAAGATTTAAGCCAATTAACTGTGCCATACAATTGTTGTAATTCTGATAGTACAATTCCTTCATTTCCAATTTAAAGGAAAGGGGGCAGATCTGCTTAGCAATGGAAAAGCCTAAAAAGGCAAAGGGAGGTACCATTTGGACCTTATCTGGAGCCACCATCAGATGTAACAATGCAAGATCTTCTAATACTCCCTTGGCAGTCTTTTGCATGTAGGCTGCATCTGGGTGTGCCAGAAGGAGATCATCCATGTAATGGATCCAACAAATATCCCTTGGGACATTGACTAAAGTTTGAGAAACACATAACTGGCAAATAGTGGGTCTAGTCTTCATTACTTGGGGCAAAACAGTCCATTGATATCTCTTAGCTGGTTTATGCATATTAGGTTCCCACACAGTAAAGGCAAAATGATCTCAATCCTGTGGCATCAAGGGAATTTGAAAAAAAAAAAATCCTTAATATCTAAAACTAATATATAGTGAGATGGAGGAATAGTGCCAGGGTAGGGAAGGCCTGGCTGTGTAGACCCCATTTTTCCATTAGATCATTAACTACACAAAGATCCTGCAGGAGGTGGTAGCATCCCAGTTTCTTGGGGATAACAAATATGGGGGTATTATGTTTACTTGTGGACGGTTCAATGTGCCCCATCTTTAACTGTTCTGTATCTAATTCCTTTAGGGTTGACAGCTTGGGTTCAATTATAGGCCACTGTTCCACCCATCCTTCTTTATCTGAGAGCCATGTCAATGGAATGGGGCTAGGGGGCTCAGTGGTGGATCTCATGGGGACAATGGCCTTAGAATTGGGGGAGCAGATCTTGTGCAGGGTTGCAGCCCACAAGATCCACCTTTTCATGGACCTTGATGTCATCAAAAAAGGCCCTGTCATCTGTAGTTAGGACAACACCTATATCCTCCAAAATATCTCTGCCCCACAGGTTCCTAGGTACATTGGAAATGACAGGGTGAATGGCTCCTCGATTGCCATCAAGATCCTTCCTATGGACCAGATGAGTGGTCATCTTAGAATCTTGTTGGCTTCCCACACCATTGATGGGGGGAGGGGCGGGTTTAAACTTCCAATGAGGGAAGCAAAGCACCTCAGTCTTGGTTAAAATGGTAGCATCTGCACCCATGTCAACCAAACCTTTGACAGCTTGTCCATCAAGATAGATGGTTAGCATTGGAGAGTGTGAAAAAATGGGCATTGTCCAATAGATTTTTGGATTACTAGAGCCTCCTCCTACGAGTGGAGCTGAGGAGTGCCCCATCTGGAGTTTAAAGGGGCTGGTGTTTCAGCAAACTGTAACCTGCAGTCCTTTGCCCAATGAAATCCTTTATTGCTAGAGCATCAGGTTCTTGGTTTTGTCCAGGGGCAGTCCCACCACAAATGTCCTGGTTTGCCACATCCCCAGCAAGTTCTATCTACCTGGAGGCCCTTAGGAGTGTCATTAGCACACTGCCTGTCAGTGAGGAGAGCGTCCAGGGAGGCAGTAAGAGTTTCATTAGGACTGGTGCTGGGGTCTATCTCCGGTGGCCTGCAGCCATTCATGTATGTCCTCATTCCGCACAGCTGCAACTGCATTATGGTTTGGGCATTGAGCCCTTCCCGAGTCAGTTGTTTAATCAGCCTATCTCTAGTGGAGCATGCATCCACTCTGCGCTCTACTGCCTCATTGACATAAGCCAGGAAGTCAGTGAAGAGCTTCCTGGGCCGTTGGATAAGATTTTGAAAGTACAGGCTCTGAGGGCCTTGAGGGCCAGGTCCGAGACCTGTTGAAAATAGGTATTCAAGCCAATCTGGGCCTGGTACACAGGATGCACATATTCCCCATGCCCTGTGAGCATATGTCACCTGGACATTAAGTAAGATGTTCATCTGGGCCTGGGAGTCTGCCTGATCCTCACAGGCTCACTTCCAGCTAAGAAAGACCACAGGCTCCAACACAGCTTTAAGCAAATGGTGCCAATCGAAATAAGCTTATAACTGCATGGACCACTGAGCAGGGACCTGCTGAAAGTAGGGGGAATCTGGACCTGACTCATTGGCTGCCTTCCTGATGAGACTGAGATCAGCTATGGGGGTGGGAATCCAGGGCTGGGCATCAGCATTTGGGTCCACATTGACTGGGAAGGCTTCTATGGGCCTACGGACTGACAGCGGCACAGGCTGTGAGGGTTGTAGGACATCTGGCATGGTGGGAGAGTAGCCCCCTCCTGAGGCAGGCTGGTATTGGGGTAGGTTGCCCCAAGAATACTGTGGTGGAGGTATAGCTGCCAGCGGTGGAGGGTGGGGGGAGCAGAGGGGACAGCAGCACATGACTTAATGACAGCTGCCTCCTCTTTGACAGATTTGGCAGGACCCAAACTGACAGTTACGTTCTCCTTGACAGATTTTGTGGGGCCTAAACTGACCGACATCTCAGGGCCCAAACTGTCTGTCTCTTCCTCATCGAATATCGTAGAGATATTTGACAGGGAACTGGAGGGCGGAGGTGATGAAAAGATTACCCATCTTTTCAACAGGGTGAAAATTTGTATCAGACCCTTATGTCCTGTGCTTAGTGGGGAACTTTCGTGGTTTTTTAGGCCACAACTGTATGCCCACACAGTGTCTCCAGACGAGGGACAATGATTGGGAGCCAAGCCTTGGTTCCACCTCCTGGGGGGGGTCAATCTTTATGTGTAGGTGCTGGGTGAACCAAAGTGGAAAAAAATGTGCCTCCTAATAGGATGGGCAGACGAACATGACAGATAACACAAAAGAAGGAAAGAAGTGGGGGTCCCAATGCTTACCTGCCAAAGGGATCAAAAGAACACAACACTGAGGGGCCTTCTCGCCGAAACACACCGTCTTGGGGGTGCTGGGCGTGTTGTCAAGCACCGTGAGTGAAGAGAGGGAGAGATCAGAACCTGCTCTGGGAGAAACAAAGTAACAGAAGCCCCATGTTCAAGCACCAGATGTTGCTTACTAAAAGTGGCCCACTGGGCACTCACATTCCACACCTGGCTCCATGCCAGAGAGCCAGGCTTCTTAACCCAGCATTTGGTTCATCCCCATAGACCTGTCCTACTACAGCTGGAGGTGTTGATTGATTATTTGTTGGTGGTGGTGGTTGGTTGTTCATTGTAGGTGGTAGTTGGTTGTTTTGTTGTAGGTATTGATTGGTTGTTTGTTGTAGGTGGTGGTTGGTTGTTGTATTGTAGGTAGTGGTTGTTTGTTTATTGTAGGTGGTGGTTGGTTGTTTTGTTGTAGGTGTTGATTGGTTGTTTGTTGTAGGTGTTGATTGGTTGTTTGTTGTAGGTGTTGATTGGTTGTTTTTTGTAGGTGGTGGTTGGTTGTTTTGTTGTAGGTGGTGGTTGGTTGTTGTGTTGTAGGTAGTGGTTGTTTTTTTGTTGTAGGTGGTAGTTGGTTGTTGTGTTATAGGTATTGATTGGTTGTTTGTTGTAGGTGGTGGTTGGTTGTTGTGTTGTAGGTAGTGGTTGTTTTTTTGTTGTAGGTGGTAGTTGGTTGTTGTGTTATAGGTATTGATTGGTTGTTTGTTGTAGGTGGTGGTTGGTTGTTGTGTTGTAGGTAGTGGTTGTTTGTTTATTGTAGGTGGTGGTTGTTTGTTGTAGGTAGTGGTTGTTTGTTTGTTATAGGCAATGGTTGGTTGTTGTGTTGTAGGTGGTGGTTGGTTGCTTTGTTATAGGTGGCAGTTGTTACGACTTAGAAAGAGGGAGAGGGATTCACACTGTACAATAAACTCCTGTGGGAGGTTTTATTGGGAAAAGGGAAGGGGAAAGGTACAGAGACCGGCCTCTGGGGAGGAGTGGTGGGAAAGAGAGGGAGGAACCGCGGAGCTCACTTTTAAAGGGGGCCCAACACAAGCGCACAGAGGCTATGCAGAGATGTAGCAGTTGTAGGACCCTGGGCTGGCCATGTACTTGCCTGAATGTTAGCAAGTGCATTGCATACAGGGTACACTTACTGGCTTCAGGTAAGGACCCTGGGGGTGGGCAGCATAATGCCTGAATGCTAACATTCCTCCCTTTGGTTTATTATAAAAAGGTGAAGAGTTAGGGGTAGCAGTTGAGCAGAATGAAGGAGCTGAGTTCTTAAGACTGCTTCCTGCTGTCTTGGGGGACATCGGTCATCTTTGGGGGACCTGAGAAATCTGGGGTGCTGACCATGTCCTGGAGTAGCTGGTTGTCTCACTTCATTCATTTGTCCAGGCTCTGTGGAACCGGTGTTGTTTGGACCTGACAAGATGGATTCAAGTTGAAAAGCTTATAAGAACTTTGAAGTTACAAAAAGAGATAAGTTTCAGACACATTTGAAAGAAACCAAAAGGAATTTAAAATCCTGAGCTTGTGGCTATGATAATATAGTGGTGTAGTATAATGTTTAGTACTCTGCCAGAGCTAGATTAATAACTTATCATAATTATATCAGTTAATGTTAAAGTTATTGGCAGTAACATAGCAAGAGAGAGAAATCTGGAACATGTTTCATTCTTTTCTACATCTCAAATCACTTTCTTCTTATCATCACTTAAGTTTTTCTGTCTTCACATAAATAAACAAAGCACCTGTTCCTTTCCCATCACCATAACATCACCTTAGCACTCAGGAGACACAGGTGGTTGATTGCTGAGGGCAGTCAATAGTAAAAGTGACATTGAAATCTGTTCTGTGAGTCTTCTTCTTGAGTCTGGGAGTGTGGATATCTCTGGGGTGTTGTTTCACCCAGACACGTGTGACAGTCTTTACATACCCAACTCTGTGGCTAATGGTTGGAAGTCCTATAACAACAGCAAATTAGTTTAATTGAAGATTTTGAATGTCATTGTAGATACATAGAGAGGAAATTGGTGTAGCAGGGTGTAGTTAGTAGAGACAGAACATAGAGAAGGGTCAGGAAAGAAAGCATCCGCTTCCATGTGGGATTCCCAATCTAGCAGATTTGAGTATGGTTGTGGGGTGAAGCTTCATTCTTTTGGAACTGGGGACAAGGCAGTTGATCTTGGTGTCCTTTGAAACTTTTAAGGAGCAAGGTCCTGTTGGGGTTGCTGTGTAGGAAGGAACATTGTTTTGAGGTGTGGAAGTAAAGGGTTTGAGGTGGGATAAGTGAATGAGGGAGTCTGTCAATCTTAGCAGCTGTGATTGTTACAAGAATTACCTTGAAGGGATCCTGCCATTTAGGGGGAGGGGGTAAGGGATGTTGGTCTGTAGGAGAGAGAAGGACCTGATCACTGATGTTGACTGGGGGTAGACAGGGGTTGGTGCATGGTCGAGGTAGGGCGTGGTCAGTGAAATTCCATAGGAAAGAACAGAGATGATCAAGTGTGTGTGTGGGGGGGGGGGGTGAGAGCCCAGGGGTTAGAACTGACCTCCCATACATGAGTTCAAATGCTGCATTTGAGAGGGGCCTCTTGGGGGGAGCCCAGAGTCTGAAAAGAGCCAGAGGCAAGAGCTTTACCCAGTCAAGGTGAAGTTCCTGTGACATTTGAACAAGTTTTTAAGGAACGGTTAGTTTGTTCTGTCTTTCCTGAGGACTGAGGGTGATATGGAGTATAAAAATGCCAAAGGAGGCTTGGGAAATCTGGGAGGTGAATTAGGGACTGTTGTCTGACTAGATAGAGGGAGGTGGAGATCCCAAATCGGGGAATAATCTTCTGGAGAAGGAGGTAAGAGACTGTCTGAGCCCTTTTGTTAGTGACTGGAATGCCTCTAACCAGCCTGAGAATGTGTCCACTAGAACCAGGAGATACTTAACCCATCTGACTGTGGGCATGTAAGTAAAGTCAAGCTGCCAGTCAGTCCCCAGGAGGGAGCCCCTGGCCTGCTGGGTAGGAAAAGGGGTACTTCAGTATCTGGAGTTGGGGTCTGACATTTGACAGAGTTTACAAGAGGCAGTAACAGTTCTTAAGAAATTCAAGTCCTCAGGGGTGGGCTGCAGGTGGGCCTTGACAAAGTGAGTCAGAGTCTGGCTATCAGGATGAAAGAGCTGGTGTAGATAAGACAGAGTTTGTTGAGTGTCAGGAGGTGACTGTGGGGATGTGGGTTGTAGTGTATGGATTCCTGTGGTGAGTGAGGTGAGTCTGGGCCTTAGAGGGCTGCTGCTCTAGCTGCCTCATCAGCTTGGCTATTTCCCTTAGAGATTATGGAGTTGTCAGAGACTGGCAGTGAATCTTTCCTATAGCTCTGGGGAGATGGGAGGCTTTTAGCATGGCCATAATTTGACCTGAATTAGATATGGATCCTCCCTTTGTTGTAAGTAGCCTGCGCTCTTTCTAGATGGCAGTGTGGGACAGGAGGATATGAAAAGTGTATTTGGAGTCTGTTTTAGAGGTTATCCTTGTGCCAATTGGAAGGCACAGGTGAGTCAGACTGTTGGTTAGTAGTGGGGGTGGCCTGTGCCTCAGCCATCCCAGTATCTGACACTGTGGCACAGCCTGCTTTTCAGGCCCCCTCATGTAAAAAGAAGCTGCTGTCTGTGTACCAGGTATAGATGGCCTGAGGCAATGTGCCCTGTATGTGTAAGGGATGGGGCAGTAGTTCCTCCGGGGTTTCAATGCAAGAATGAGATGGGGAGTGGTCAGTGTTTGATTGAGGAAGAAGGTTTGAGATATTGATGGGTATACAAGATGGAAAGTGAGTGTGGCATCTCCTAGTAGCGCCACTTGGAAAGAAAGAACCTGGGAAGGAGGTAGAGTTTGTAAGACTTTATAAATTAAGAGATGGGACAGGTTGTGGGGGTAGAAGATAGTGGTGGGTGACCCAGAGATTAGTTTCTTTGATTCACAAAGTTCATATGCAGGGTGCCCATCCCTGGGTGGTGAGGTCTAGTGTTTTTATTTTGTTGTTGTTGTTGTTGACATGTATGCTACAGGTGCAAAGGAAGGTCCCAGTTGGTGGCCTAGGACCCCAAGGGCATATCCCTCTTTTTCTCTTACATAGAAGGAGAGAGGATGAGTTAGGTCTGGGAGATGAAGTCTGGGGCCTGTTGGAGCTTCTGAAAGGTCTTCATGATGGGAGTGAGAAGGGGTTCATGTGAGGGGCCAAGGGCTGCCTCATATAAGGAGTGAGCAAGGAGGGAAAGGGGATCCGGGAACGTAAGAAGCCGCTATCCCTAAGAATGATAAAATCTCTTCTTTAGTAGAGGGGACTGTGAGGGACTGGATTAGGTGTTTTCTAACCAAGGAAATGGCTTTGTGGGTTGGGGTAATGGTTAGGCTCAAGTAGGTGACCTGAGGAGTGGACAGTTGGACCCTGGAAGGTGATATTCTATAGTCATGGCTGGACAAGAAGTTTGGAAAAGCAGAGGTGTTAGTTTGGCTAGTTTGTAGGGATGGACTGCAGAGGAGAGGGTCATCTACATACTTTATAAGTTCAGATTTGGGGAGAGGCAAAGAGTAGATCAGAAGCCAGGGCCTGGCCAAATAGGTGTGGGCTGTCCCGGAACCCCTGGGGTAGGACAGTCCAGGTCAGCTGGGTGGAGAGGTGAGTGTCAGGGTCAGAAGAGATGAAAGAAAAAATATTTTGTGACTGGGTGCTGAGGGAGATAGAGAAGAAAGCATCCTTGAGATCTAGAACTGAGAAATGGGAGGTTCCTGAGGGGATAGTTGAGGAGTGTGTAAGGGTTAGGCACCACAGGGTAGAGCAGGAACACTGGAGAATTAATGAGCCAGATCTTGAACCAAGCGGTAGGTCCCGTTGGACTTTTAAACTGCAAGTATAGGGGTGTTAAAAGGAGAAGAGGTGGGACAAAGTAGTTTGTTTGTTTGTTTGTTTGTTTTCTTAGAAGGTCAGGGCTGATGGGTTTAAGTCCCTCAAAGCTCTGGAGTGAGAGTGGGTACTGGTCTTGAATAACGTACTGGGCAGCGTCCTGGAATTGGGTGATAATGGGGGAATAAATGGATGATAATGGTGTCTAGCAACAGAGGAGTTTTGGGTGTCCCAGACTTGGGGGTTCACCTTGGAGGCCAGCAGAGGAAATGACATGTTGGAATCAATAGGGTGGGTGGCCAGGAGGAGGAAGAGAGGGGCTGCTGGTGAATCTGGGGTCAGGTGAATGGGGGGGGGGGGGAAGAAATAGAAGATCTTACTTTGGCTAAAAGATCCCTTCCCAGTAAGAGGACAGGACAAGTTGGCGCCATCAGGAAGGAATGAGGAAGAGGAGTACCCCTGAAAATGTAATTGAGTGGTGGGGTTGGGTTTGATGAGGTAAGTAAGGCTGTCCCCCTACCCTGACAATAGGAAAATGAGAAGTAGAAATGGGTCCCCAAAACTCCATCAGGATTGAGTAAGTGGTCCTGGTGCCCAAGAGAAGGGAGATGGGCCACCCTGATACTGTGGTGACTACCTGGGGCTCCCTGTAAGAGATGACAGGTCGGGTCAAAAGAACCCAGGTCCCCTCAGTTGTTAATGGCTAGGCCTAAAATGTTGGCTGAAGGGTGGTCTGCCTCTGATGTCACCATGCCACAAGGGCGCATGAGGGCAGTCAATAGCCCAATGTCTCTCTTGGTGGCACTTTGGACATGACCCAGATGGCCTGTGGGGATTAGGGCAAGCTCGGGTCCAGTGACTGACCCTCCTGACCACATTTGAAGCAGGGACCTAGTGGTCCTCAAGCCCCAGGGAGCGAGGGAGACCAAGCAGTCGTCAAGGATGGTCAGATGGCCTCGGCCAGCATTTGGTATTTCTGTTTAAGAGTTTTTTTCATCTCTCCTGTGGCATACTTTAGAGGCCAGCTCTAAGACTTCCACCTGTGGGATTAGGGACCCTCTCTCTAGATGCTTAAACTTGGCCCTATGTCAGGGATGCTCTGGGAAAAGCAATAGGTCATAAGGAGTTGTCTGCCCTCTGGGTTTTCAGGGTCTAGATTGGGATACTGTAAGAGGAACTTTGTGAGGCATTCTAGGAACTGAGATGGATTTTCCTGTCTGTCCTGGATGATTTTTTGGAGGTTTTTTTTTTCTTTATTTTCATTTTTTTATTTTTTATTTTGTTATATAGTTAACCAGCTTAAGAGCAGCCTTATGGAGACCACTCAGGAGCTAGGTTGTAAACTGATCTCTAGTTAGACTGCCCCATCAGGGATCTCGGTCAGGGACCACCTCAGCCCCTGCCAGGTGTGCTGGGTTAGTTTGGTAGAATTCATCTGCATGTGCTCTAGCCTGCTCCCAAACTCGCCTGCATTCCTCAGGAAGTAGGTTGCTAGTTAGAATCTTATATGTCATGGAAGGTGAGACTAGACAATTGGGTGATACATTGGAATTCTTTAATGAAAGAAGCAGAGTTAGGCATACAAGACCCCAGGGTTTTCTCTGTTTGAGAGAGTTCACTTAAGAGGAGTCCATCCACCCTGGAGAGCTCTCGCAAAAGGAGAACTGTCGTGGGGTTGGGATGGGTAGAGAGTTATGGAAGGGGCCCCGTAGTGGTGTGGGAACAAATAACAGGAGAGGTGAAAATGGGCGCCAGAGTGGAGCAGTTAGAACTACAGCCGGGTACTGGAGAGGAGGAGGGGCTGGAGGAGCTGAAGCAGCAGTTGTACATTGAGGTCGGAATAGTGGGGTTCTTCAGCAGGGTCCAGAGCAGTGGGGGTTCCTCTAGTTCAGACTGTACAGCTAGGAGACCATGAGGGGGACAGGAAGCACGGAGAGAGGGTCTGGAGCTGCTGTAAGAGAGGCTTGGGCACAGGCGACTCCTCCACTTACTGGACGGCTGGCAGAAGTTGGAAAGATCCCTTAAAATATTGGGGTGTAAACTGCCATTAGGCAGCTATTTTGACTGGTTCTCTAAGGGGTGTTTGGGCCAGGTCTGACTGTAAAGGCGGAAGAGTTTAGAAGCCCTTAAGTTGGGCACTAAGGGGAGAGGTTTGAGGTTTTCTAAAAGGCATCCCAGAGGGGAGGTTGGGCTTATGCTACTAGGTGCAGTTCCCATGAGTGAGACAGAAAAAAGGAGAGCCAAGGCCTGGAATTTTTAGTGTCTCAAGAACTCAGGGAGGGTCGACTGAGGAGGCACAGGCTACTCAGTGAGTCGTCACACACAGGGCAGGGGCCAGGGCTCTGAGCCAGAGCGACATGTGGGATGCCTGGTACCAGGGCTTGTCTGGGGTCCTAGAGGTGAGAAACCGTGGTCCAGAGATGAAGCCTCACTGGTGGAGGAATTGGGTGCTTGTCAGCGAAGCAGGCCCGCTATAGCCTTGAAAGCCATAGCTGGGTGTTCTCCTGCCTCCAAGGGACCAGTGGGGTGCTGGGTGCTCAAGGGTCACTCCCAGGGGTCCAGGGAAACATTTACCAGACCGGATCAGGGGAACTCACCAACAGTGCCAGTGTTGGATGGAGGGTCCAGCGGTCAGTTGATTGGAAAGTAAGGCTGTTGTAGGTGGACTGGGTCCAGGGCCCTGGAGTGCCTCAGGGTGCCAAGATGGCCTGCTGAGTCTCTCCACACCGCATGTTATAGCTAAAGGTGGTGAGAAGTCACACCACACGACAAACTCATGTGGAATGTTTTATTGGGGAAAGGGAAGGAGAAAGGTGCAGAGACTGGTCTCTGGGGAGGAGCGGGTGGCGCCCACTTTTCTTTGTTTTGTTTTGTTTTGTTTTGTTTTGTTTTGTTTTGTTTTTTGTTTTTTGAGACAGGGCTTCTCTGTGTAGTTTTGGTTCCTGTCCTGGATCTCCCCTGTAGACTAGGCTGGCCTGGAACTCACAGACATCCACCTGGCTCTGCCTCTGGAATGCTGAGATTAAAGGTGTGCACCACCTGGCCAGAACTCACTCTTAAGGGGGCTAGCACATGCACACAGATGTAGCAGTCATAGGACCCTGGCCAGGTAACTGCCTGAATGTTAGCAAGCACATGTGCACAGGGGGTGCTCTTAGTGGCTACAGGTGAGGACCCTAGGGGGTGGGCCAGCATAATGCCTGAATGCTAACAGTGGTGGTTGGTTGGTTGACTATAGGGGTGGTGGCTGTTTGATTTGGTTAAAGCCAAGGTCTCTCACTGAACCTGGACTTCACGTATTCGTGACTGGGCAGCAGTCTCCAGAGATTCACTTGTCTCTGCATCCTCAGTGCAGGGATCACAAGTGTGTGCTGCTGTGTTCAGCCTGTTGCACAGGTGCTAAGATCCACATTCTAGTCCTTGGGCTTGCGAGCCAAGCACCCTTCCAACAGAGCCAGTTCCGCAGACCCCATGTGTAACGCCTATCCTGTTCTCTATGTTACAAGGCTTGGTTCTTGGAGCTGATTTCCAGGGCGGCTCACCAAAGCATGTTCATATTCGAGGACATCATTTGTTACTTTGCAGAAAAGCACCATCCACTCATTTGGACCTGTTAGTCATTCTGTAAACACTGATTTTCTGACTAAAATGTAAGCATTCTGGACGTAGCACCAAAGGCTTGAAGCAATTAAGCTTCAGCAACAAATTCCCGTGACTCTCCTTCGAGCAGCTGTTGTGTAGAAGCAGGACACCGTGTCCCACTCTCGAGCTTAACGGCTCCTGTGTGCTCACCTGGACTCCGATCTCCTTCTCTATATATCCAATTTTCCCCCTATCCGTTTTTCAAGGGCTGTGTTCTTTTCACTAACCTTTCTCTGAAAAGTGACTTCTTGCTTGCTAATAGGCCCTGTTCCGCTGTGAAAAAGCATGCGGCTTGTGGGGAAGTAGCAGTGTGGAGCTAATGGGACCACAAGCCCCCGCTGGAAGCCCTGGAAATCTGAGCTATTCCCCGTGGCTTCAGAGGCAAACTCAGAGACAGGCTGTTGTTGGCTTTTGTGAGCACAGAAAGACTTCTCAGCTGCTTGGGGTTGATGGAACACTTTCCTTCTCTGACTTTTCACACAAATTATGCAGCTACAGCTAGATATCCAGAACAAAGAGGATTTGGAGCAGAGATGCAGTGACCGTTGTCGAGGACAGGCAGATATTTTGGACGTGGTGTGCTATTGCCAAGTAAAACTAGGCCTTTGCCCCTCAGGTCTCAGCTGCCATCCTCAGTCCAATGAGAATGGTTTCTGGGTGCTTCTTCCCCTTTAAAAAATGTGTATCTGCAACTGGAGGAGAGGAGGATGTTGATATCTAAGTCGTGGGACCATGATGTGCCTGCCCCCTGGGCAGCACTGCCTTAGGCTCACAGAGACCTTCAAGTAGAACTCAATATTTCTCATCTCTCAACAAGAACAAATTCACTGTCTCCAACACATAAAAAGAAACATGGATTTTTTTTTTTTTTAACTGTAGATCTCTCAAAGAGGTGCTGGCAAGGTTTGAATCAAGCACAGCACGGCAAACTTTTATAGAAATTAAAATCTGGGATCTCCACAGAGAGTTCTCTCAGCCACCACCCTACCCTTTTGTTCGGGCCCACACAGAGGGTCTAAGTTTTTCTGATTCTTCTGGATCTTGCTTATTCTCTTCTGACCCTGTCCTCCTTCAGAATCCTCTACCATCTATCATTCAAACAATCAGGTTTTTCTAACACTAGCAACTTAGTGGACTCTTAACTCTGTGCCTCAGATACCCCCCCCCCACTCCCACCCCCACTTCCCACCTCCACCCCGCACTCCTCCACCTCCCACTTCCCACCCCCAACCTCCACCTCCACCCCCTATTCCCACCCTCACCCCCACTCCCACCTCCACTCCCCACCTCCAACCCCAACTCCTACCCCCACCCTCACCCCACTCCCCATCCCCACCCCCTCTCCTCACTCCCCCCACTTCCATTCCCCACCCCTCACCCCCGCTCAGTTCAGCAAACAAAGGACTTCTTTTGGAGCCAGCTGGGTATTATATATTACAAGTAATTTTTCTCAGTCACAAATAATCTTTTCACTTGTCACAGCACAGTTGGTTTAGCCAGCTCCTGCTGAAATTCTAGGTCTAGTTTCCAAAGGGCTTTTCCTCAAGGACAGTTCAGAAAAAGCTCGAATCTTTCCTTAGGAGACTTGTTTCATGTGGCTCTAAAGAAAGGGCATGAAATGGGAAGAAGCCAAAGAATTTAGAATAAAGAGAAGATAATGTGAAATGTATGGAGTTTTACATGGGGTCCTTCTGTTCATTTCTTCACTGTGTTTTCAGAGCTACAGTTCACAGAGAAAATGGAGGGCTCTCTAGAGAAGTTAAAATAAATCTGTGAAGTCTAAATGCTAGTAAGAGGCACAGCTAGGCTCCTAAGGCAGGCCCAGGACTCCAGAGTCCAAGGTCTTTTTTATGCTCTATCATCTTCAATGAGTTTGGGTTCCCAAACTCATCTATCATCTTACCAAACTTCTTGTCAGCTCAGAGTTGCACTATTCACAAAAGCCCTCTCCTCTCTGTGGTGGTTTGAATGTAATTGGCCCCCATAGGCTCATAGGGAGTGGCACTGTTGGGAGGTGTGGCCTTGTTGGAGTAGGTGTGGCCTTGTAGAGAAGTGCATCACTGGGGATAGGCTTTGAGGCTTCCTATGCTCAAGCTACACCCAGTGTGACAGTTCACTTCCTGTTGCCTGAAGATCAAGATATAGAATTCTCAATTCCTTCTAACTTCATGTCTGCCTGTCCCACCATAATGATAATGGACTAAACCTCTGAACTGTAAGTCAGTCCCAATGAAATGTTTTCCTTTTTAAGAGTTGTTATGGTCATGGTGTCTCTTCACAGCAGTAGAAACCCTAACTAAGACACTCTTTTACTGAAGCCTGGCACAGATATAGCTAGATGTAACAGCTTCACCAGGTTGAATGTCTACCATTGGACTGCCAGCCTTACTGAAGCAGCCACATGGATCCAGACTTCTCAGAGGAGAGAGGAGAGTCAAGGTTTGCTGTGAATAGACTTTAAGTGGTGTAGTGGAAGGGATCAGAGTCCTTTGGTCAAGGCAAAATTTAGTAAACACAAAATAAATCCATGTCCACCTCTCTGTCTTTGATCTCTTTAGAGACGTTTATACGACGTATAGTATAATAGGAAAGAAAAGAGAATTAGTATTATGGGCCAGTTCTCACAATGTCTCCCAAACATATAAAACTGATTGTTTTCTTTATTTTGTATCCAGATGATTTAGCAACTCAGTATAAACAGATTTACTCTTGGGATCTAAAATAGGACAGAACATAACTGCTTCTCCCTTTTATCTCCAGGATGTGTTGTTTTTATCCACACAGGACAGGCTGTACATGAACCTCTTCCACTGCCCACTCAGTGCCTGGAGGAGTCTTACTCCAGGTACTTAATTTCTTTCTACCCCAATTTCTTCAACTATTAGAGGAAGTCAGTAGACTAGATACCCCTGGGTTCCCTTCCAGCCAGATGGTAAGCAAATGGTAAACAGCTGTGAGAGTCCATTCATTCATCCTTCCATTCTGAAAGAAACCCAGGTGCATTATATTTACCAGCAAATCTACCTCCAGTAGGATGAACACAGAAAGAGAAGGGTAAGGGGCACAGAACAGAGGGTAAGTAGAGGCAGGAGAAGGTAAGGAACTGCAGGGAATGCAGCGAGTTGACAAGACTTGGGCTGTGTGCACATCCCACTTCCTCTGGGCACATCCTTCCACATTCCACTTACTTTGCCTTAATTACGCTCAGCCAAGAAGTAGCCTGTGTGAGACTCTCGATTTCGTTTTCTGGATTTTTAGTAAAAGCCCAGCAGACAGCACCCCAGCTACTTGGCAGTATGTGTGAGTAGGGATATAGCAATTTCCAGCTGTTTGGCCTTTAAACTTGATATTTACAGAAACTAAGCACTGGTACAGGGGTGACTGAGAAGGGAGGGTGCACTGCATCCTAGTTATGTTGTTGTTGCTGCTTGTTTACTTGATTTTTTTTTTGAAACAAGGTTTCATTATAGCACTCAAACTCATAACAACCCACTGAGTGCTGGGATTCAGGTGTAAGCCACTATATCTAGCATTAGCTATGTACAATTACACAGGAGGATTTTTCCAAGACTAGTATGTGAAGGTTTCAATGAGACCACAGATGGTCAGAGATCTTGTGACTATGGCCTCTGAGAGACTGAAGACATGTATCCCAGAGATATTGTTCAGATTTTGACCTCTGCACTATTTAACCTATTTCTCACTCAGCCATACTAGAACATCTTCCTTCTCTTGGTTTCTGTGATACCATGTCCTTTTATTTGTCCTCTATTTCTCAGCCACTCTCCAAACCACCTTCTTTCCATAGATTCCTTACTCTCTGGGAACTGTCATCCATTCTGCTCTCAAGGGTGCCCACAATCTCTACCTAGGCTGGATTAGAAAGTACCTGTGCTGCTCTTCCAGAATACCTAACTGCCTACTCAGCACACACCAGGACACCCCACAGGGGCCTACAACTCAACATGTAAAACCAAAGTTCATTCAACATGAGTTTCCTGTGTCCACAAGTAACTCCACTCTGCTTTAACTGCCTGAGATGGAGAGCTGGACTTGATCTTCTTTTTTCCCTACCAATGCCAGCCCATCAATCATCAGACTCAGCTGACCCCATCCCTGCATCATCACTGGAATTTGACTCAGCTGATCCCATCCCTACATCGCCACTGGAATTTGCCCACATCCCTTCATGTATACATCTGCTCCCTTAGGCAGCCAATCCCCTTCACATTTGAAAGGCCCTAGAAGTTTCCGCCTCCACTTCTCTTTCTCCCATAGTTGAGTGGGTGTTTCTGCCAAGTGGAAGTGTGATTGTTTCCCCTTGCCATGGCTCTTAAGATTAAAAAAATTCAAGATTCTATTGGATAGCTCCAAACCCATAGTCACATAGATGGCCTTGGTTAACCTTAGTGGGTTACAAAACACAGTGAATAGATGTGAATGTGAGAGAGATTTGTGAGAATGTGGGAGGGTGGACAGTGGTAGGAGGGAGGTAGAGAGAGGTCAGTGTGCAAGTTGTGCATGTGTGAAAGTGTAAATAGCAATCAATTTTTAAAAGAAAATATGAACCAAGTATATATTACATAAAAAACCATCAGTAACATTCAGATGCTTATTTTTGAATAATAAACATACATTTATAAAATGAAATCACAGGATAGAAGACACTTTTACTTTGATTTTTATGAATTATATGTCAGGGGTATGTTTCTTTTAAAAATATTGATTGACACACAAATTCAGACTTGTTGAGAAGGCTCAAGGTTTCTGACTTGTATTCTGTACTCCAGGTTTAATATGCTTCTTTCCCAGGTCTCTCTCACTCATAGGCTTCTCCATCAATAATTCCTACTTACTGAGCATTGTTACTTCCCTACTTCTGCTCCACTGTCCCCCAGAACCCCTTCTTAACTCTCTGCCCCCACACACCCACAGGGCTAGCATCAGACGACCACAGTGCCCACTGGTATTCAATCAGCTGTCCACTTTGCCACAGTCCATGAGAAGACATCCATACCCTATCTCAGCACCCAGAACCATGACAAGCATGCAGGAACTCCATACAGATTTGCAGAATAAATAATGTTTTAAATGCATCACCACTTTAAACAACAGCCATGTGGGTATCTAATCCTACTTTATTTGTGTGCAATGTAAGCTAACTGCTGAAGAAAAAATATCCAGTTCATTTCCTGCTAGGCAAGCATTCTGCTGACCTACACCCTAGCCATCACTTTCTCTTTTTAAACTTCTCTTTAAGCAATAGAACCTGTTTTTTTTTTTCAAATGAAACCTGTGCTAGGTTTCATTATATAACAGTTTATATAAAGTGCACCCAGAATAGAGCTTCTCATGTAGGAACTGGGTCTTGGGGTCACTCTCAATCTTGAAAAACCAAGAAACCATGAGAACACCTAGAACTTCATTCGCAAACTATGAATCCAGCCAATCCTGCTGCAATGCACAGACACGGTCACGCCACTTGACACATGGTGTGAGGTATGACACATGAACTCCTTGGAGTTCATAGGATTTGCCTCACTAACAAAATGAGGGGGCTAATTGGTGCCATGGAACAAGTCTAGTTTGACTTTCCTGACAGTGTTCTTCCAACTCGTATTGAGAAAAGACACTTTCTCAAAGATGTAAAGAGTCCAACTTTGTAAGGGCATAGACAACACATGGGAGCTGGTTCTGCACAAGGAAATGCATGAGGACTCACCCTGGTGCTCTCTGCTTCAATTGGAGCCCAGAGTCTCTATGAAAATTCTCCTTGGTGGTGGTGAGGGCCAACTGATGCCAGAGCCCAGGAGCTTGCTAGGTGGCAATCACTCTGCCATTGATCTGTGTCCCCATCAACACATGGAGAGTTCTAAGCCTTGTGTGGTAGCAATTTCCCTTATCTACTCAGAATTGAAGTCCAGGATCTTTGCCTTACAAAATTTCTCTCATGAATTGTGTTTCCTGCCAAAGAGAACCAACTTGCTCCAGACCGAATAGTGTGGTAGAAAAGCAGACACATAGGACATTTGTCAAGAGGAGATCATAAACCATTCTAAACTTTGAAGTGCTTGGGAGAGAAGTACCATAGAGGCCCACACAGGGTAGGGTGAGGCTGATGTATCTACCATTCTGGGAATTGAACCTGCATGTTCAGATGTTCAGGGCTCCGAACCAGTGGACATCCACCTCAGCCTGAAATCCAGCAAGCAACTGCTTCCTCATGATTTATTGTGGAAAATGGGTATGGTTTTGAAATTTATAAATAGTGCTTACTTTGACTATAGGCAAAGTTTGAAGTATGAATAAAACCCCCAGTATTTTAATAACCATCTAATGGGGAGCATGGAACAAGAGCATGCTTGGGCAATAGTATGATTAAAATCTTGTTTTCTTTTATTGACTGCAATATTAAGAAAGAACCAAGGAAAGGAGCTTTTGTAATAACAGTTGAATTTTGATATAGGGCCCTTGGGGGAAAGCTACATTCTAACTTGGCTTATACTTAACCCATTGTGACACCCAGAAAACTCAACATAATTTTGTTATAAAAAAAAAAAAATGAAGGGCTGGAGAGATGGCTCAGAGGTTAAGAGCACTGACTATTCTTCCAGAGGTCCTGAGTTCAATTCCCAGCAGCCACGATGGTTTACAACCATCTGTAATGAAATCTGGTGCCCTCTTCCGGCCTGCAGGGATGCAGGCAGAACATAATAAATAAGCATAATGCATAATAAATAAATAAATAAAAATTTAAATGAGTTTTTACAGAGGCAGATGAAGCAACTATCTGCCTGTCTTCTTAATAATCAGCACAGTAGGAATAGAAGGATGGATAAGACAAGTCGATTCAGTTCTTCACTGAAAAGTTTACAATCTAACGTTTGGTCTCAGAAATTAGCAAGAAAATGGAGGTGATCTAGAGTAGGTGGGATGTGTCGCTATCGCTATCGTAGTCAACAGAAGAGACTCAACCTAGCCAGCGCCCTGAGGGGAGGGCTCTGGGCAGGTCACACCAGTGCTGAGCCTTAAGGATAAATAAGATGGAAATAAGGAAAGAGGGAGTGGTTCTGGGGGAACCAGAAGAGTTCTGGATGAAACAGGAACAGTGCATTGCTCACTTGCTGTACCACATGGCTGGGATAGGAAGCGTTGTCAGTGTGGCCAGAGGAAGGCCACAAAAGGACACAAAGAGGAGTATGAACATCACACTAGAAAAGTGCTTCTCAACTTGTGGGTCCTGATCATCAGAAAACACATATTTCCAATGGTCTTAGGAACTGAGATACCACTCAGTAGCAAAATTACAGTTATGGAGTAGCAACAAAAATAATTTTATGGTTGGAGGTCACCACAACATGAAGAACTGTAGTAAAGGGTCACAGCATTAGGAAGGTTGAGAACCACTGCACTAGAGGATTCTGGGATTCAAGCAGAAAAAGAGCATGATCAGATGAGCAAGTCAGAAATAATGTACTAGCAGTATGTTACCAAAAAATAATCTTCAGAATTGAAAACATGTCGCATACAAGGAAACTCACTACTTTATATATCCCCTTAGTTACTTTTCTACTGATGTGAAGAGACACCATGACCAAGGTAACTTACAGAGCCAAAGAGTTTATTTGAGAGTCCTACAGTTCCGGAGGGTTAGAGTCCATTACCTCTTGGTGGGGAGCTGGCAGCAGGCAAGCCTGGCACTGTAGCAGTAGCTGAGAGCTCACATCCTGATTGCCACCACAAGGCAGAGAGAGAGAACTGGGAATGACCTCAAAGCCTGCCCCAGTGACACACCTCCTTCCCAAAAAGTTCCCTAATGGGGACCAAGTATTCACATGTACGAGCCTGTGGGGGCCCTTCTCATTCCAACCATCAATCGTACTCACTAAAAGACGCTCAGAACACTGAAATAACCAGCAGGTATACCACACACATGCGTGCTTAAGAGGCTCAAGCATCGAGATGGCTCAGAGGTCTGCTGCCAAGCCTAATGACCTGAGTTCAATTCCTAGAACCCACATGGTGGGAGGTGAGAACTAACTCCAGGAAATTGTCCTCTTAACCCATAAGTGTGCTATGATACATGTCCATACACATAAAACAAATAAAAATGTAATTTTAAAAAAGTTTTTTGAAAGCACTAGCAAAGAAAAAAATTCACAAAAACAATAAACACCAATGCACCTCTTTTTAAGTTAGAATGAACTCTGGCTGGCAGAATTAATGTAGCTAAGAGACGTGCTCTGCCTGGGAGGGGTCGTCCCTGGGTGACTTGCCAACCTCCACTGCTCAGTGAACCCCATGAGCTCCCACAGGCTGCTGTGCTTGGTGTTTGTTAGAGGGGAAGAATTCTGACTACAAAGGAGGCACTGGCATTAGTGTTCTTGAAATGAGCCCCAAGTCATTCACTAGTGCTAAAATAAGTAGGATGCAGAGGGTCCTGTATAGGAATCACTTTAGACAACATTTCAGGATGATTTTTACAAAAGGACACAGCTTTAGCTATTCAGTGTTGCCACCTGAAATCTGACCTCAAATCAGGAAACCAAGCTACAGAAAAAGCCAGGAAGTTTGGGGTTGTGAATATCATCTCCCCCAAATTTGGGAGTGATATGAAAATTCCACATCTAAGCACTTGAAACCTCAACTCAGTCCTTCTCTGTGTGGTGCTGCGCTGAACAATACAGCTGCTGCCAAGGCAGCAGGTGCTGGGGTACCGTGCATCCTCAACTTTTCTCTCCGAGCCAGTGGATGTTTCCAAGAGCAGTGTGATTTCCACTGGCACTCAGCACACTGGCCCTAACACAGTTCCGGCGCTGATCATCAACTCAGTCTGCTGGGCTTCCCCCTGAGTGGTCCTGGGGCCTGGAATACAAAACATAAGCTGGAAGCAACTGCCTGTGCCTCAAAACCTGCATTTTAGCATGTGTGCCATGGGCTTGGTCCTGGAGCAGAATAAGAGCCTTGGCAGTAGCCTTGGAGACGCTTGGTTCCCTTCATCAAAGGTGGAAGAGCATGTGATGTCACTCATCATCCTCAAGGATTGTACACATATCTAGTGGGGTTCCCCAATAGGAATGATGGCTGTTCCCTTCTGCATGGGTGGTACCAGAGGAGCCATTAGTTGTAGAGAAATGCTTTCCTAACAAAGCTATGGAACTTGGAATGAGCTCTTTGGAAGGGCATAGGCATTTAGCAAGCATTGGGGCCTCCATATATAATGTAATGCTGCCACAAGGGAAGATGTTCAGAAGTTGGCAGGCCCCAAGCAAAACTTTTTGGAGACATAGCAGTTGGGAAGACATCCTAACCAATATATAGTCTGACTTTGAACCAAAGCACAAATTGAGAGTAACTTGGGAATTGTTACAAAAACTTTCTGTAGTATTGGCTCTCAAATAAATCTGTGATCAATTCTTCTTTCTCTAAAGAACAGTAGAACACTCACAGCTCTCTGCAGAGCTGGTGGGCCTCAGCAGCCATAGTAAGCCTAACTGAAGCTTTTTCCAGTCCCTGAGCTGCTGCTTTCCTATTGCATTCCAGCATGTCTTGTCTATTCCAGTCACTACACAGAAAGAGACAAAGTGGGTCATTCGAGGGACTTCCACAGGGAGTGGTTTAGGTGTAAAATGCTCAGCCCAAGGAGACTGACATGGTGGCTGTAAATGGTGCCTGCTGGGGACCTGTAGTTCATAGTACAGGGTGGTAGTATGGTTTTGAGAGGAACACTAAGCTAAGGAAGAGTTGTGTATATATCATATCTGTTTAGTTCTAAGAAAGTCTTAGTCTACTTGTATGTTGATGGGGAAAAATCATAAGGCAAAGAGAAGTTGTGGGGTACGATGTGGGGGGAGCATGGTGGAGAGCATGAGGTTTCTGGGTAGACTGGATTAGAATATACTGGAGTATTTAATCATGAACAAAATGAAAAGTTCTACTTATGGTAAAATGGGGAAAAGAAGAGGGACAAGTATGGTGATATTTTATTTGTACTGAAATGTGATTTTATTTGTTGTAGATGTAACCGTCTTGTTAAATAAGAAACACAGAACCAATTGCAGAGTTAAAAACCACAAGGTCAGAGCAAGAGCAGAAAACCTTACCCTTCACTGCTTCTGCTGTTCTTCCTCTCTGCAAGAGACCTACTTCTGTGTGTCCTATCTTTTTTTATAGATTTTCTGCTCTGTTTTCTCATTGGTTGTAAACCCAGCCACATGACCTCCTCGTCACTGCCTGTTTGTACAGACCTCTAGGTCTTATATGGTTGGTATTGAGATTAAAGGCATGTGTCTGCTATGCTGGCTGTGTCCTTGAACACACAGAGATCTACCTAGCTCTGCTTCCCAAGTGCTGGGATTAAAGGCGTGCACCACTACCAATCAGATTCTGCTCTGGCTTGCTCTGACCTCAAGGCAACTTTATTAACATACAAATAAAATCACATTTCAATACAAATAAAATATCACTATAATTTGTATGTTAATAAATAAAGTTGCCTGGGGGTCAGAGCTAATAGCAAGCCATAGCAGAAGCTGGCAGTGGTGGTGCACACCTTTAATCCCGATCTCATGGCAGGCAGAGTCTCTGTGTGTTCAAGGACACAGCCAGCATGGAGACATATGCCTTTAATCTCAATACCAACCATAGAGACCTGGAGGTCTGTATAGACGGGCAGTGATGAGGAGGTCATGTGGTTGGGTTTATAACCAATAAGAAGGCAGAACAATAAAAGTCAATAAAAAGACAGAAACACAGGAAGTAGGCCTCTTTCTGAGGGGAAGGACGACAGCAGCAGGAAGGGTAAGAAGGCTATTTTAAGTCTGAGCTCTTAGCTACTGCTCTGACTTTTGGGCTTTTAACTCTGCACTTGGCTCTGTGTTTCTTATTTAATAAGACTCTTTCTTCATCTACAGACAAGGTAATTGGACAGTGGTAAAATTGGGGGATTTTTCAGGATGTTGGCAAGGGTTTGGATGTAGTGAGTAAGTGTGAGAATGAAAGGGAACTCACACACCATGAGAAAAACAAGAGAATACCTAAAGACTGGGAAGGGAAGTTTAGAATCCCATCCTGCAGGCTCTGAGGAGAGGGGCTTCCTGCACACTGAAAGACTACAGTTGTATTTGTTACATTTTTTGTTGTGACATAATGCCCAACAGGACAACTTAACGGAGAGGGGTTTCCTTTAGCTTGCAGTTTTAGAGGACACAGTTCATTGTGGCAGCAGAGTGAGGCAGCTGATCACACTGCACCCACAGTCAGGAAGCAGAGTGAACAGGAAGTGGGCCAGGCTCTCCGACTTCAAGGCCCGCCCCCAGTGACCCATTTCTGAAGCACTTTTTGATTTAAGTCAGAACACTTTTAAAAGGAAATCCACTGAAGAAGTAATACTGTAGATAGCTCCTAAACAATGTGATCTTGTAGAGCAGACGTCAGACTTCTTCATGGCCCTGCGTTTAAGTAGATGTCCATCATAGAAGCTTTGCTGCAAAGGGAGTGTTAGATTGTTTTAGTCTGGAACACAACTTACCTGTGGTGGTGTTGCAGATGATTTTAGACACTTCGGGAATAGGACTGTCTAAATTAACTCAGGTCTCATATTGTGCAGAACCCACAGGACACAGTATGATGAACTGGGTTACAAATATACTTACCTCTCTTGCTCCAAAGCTCTCCAGGTTCCTGCTGGTCATCCACCCACTGTGAAGTCAGAGGTTCCTCTACAGAACATAGTTCCATTAGCTGTTTACCCACTGCTCACCATGCCTCCCCTGCTGGATGGTCCCCTCTGTGCATATGTTTTCTACTCTGAAAAACAGCTTTTACCAAATATTGAATATTTATCAGAAAAAAATGAAATTTAGATAACAAATTGAAGAATAATTCAAAAACATCCCAATATTCGACATTGCCCTTCAGATATATGGGACCATAAGCAAATATTTTTGTGAGATCTCTGTCCATAGGAGTAATTTCATTTAAAAAATCATAAAACAGGATATATGGACCAATATGAGGAGTTATAATTTATCAATAAAAATTTAAAATAAATTATAAAAATATAAAAGGTTGCCCCTTGGTCTCTGCTGGGGATTGGTTCCAAGATGCTCAAGAACATTTTATACAGTGTTACAGTACTTGCATATAAATTAGCTATGTCCTCTTGAAATGACTTATAGTCAGAGTGCAATCTAAATACTCTAACATGGTTGTTATACTATATTGTTCCAATAATATTAACAAGGGCAAAGTCCACAGTCAGCATAGACACATTTTAAATACTTTCTGTCTGTGACTGAATCTACACATAATGTAGATCTCAAGTGTCCCCCAAAACTCAAGGTCACTAAAGCCACAGCATTCAGAATGACTCATTGAGAGGTGATTAGCCTCATGAGTAGGTTAATCCACTGATGAATGTAGCATAACTGGCTGTCAGAAGGAAGTACAACTTTAGGAGGCAATGCTTAGTTAGAAGTAGGTCCCTGGAAGCATGCCCCACCCCACCTTCTCCCTCTTCCTCTCTCCCTCTTTCTCTCCCCCATCCCTCTGTCTCTCCCTCTCTCTCCCTCTCTCTCCCCCATCTCTTCCTCTCCCTCCTAGACATGATGACTTGACAGCTTTGCCCTACCTCATGCCCTACCTCTGCCCCATCACAGCCCCAGAAACCATGAAGCCGAGTGATCAAAGGCTGAAACCAAACTCCTCCATCCTCCTGTAGGAGGAATTCTGCATCAGCTACATTACCACTTACGATGTTCTTGTTGTCAGTCAGTGTTTTCTAACTTGTGTCATGTTTTTCTATGACCCCCAGGTTATCTAGAGAGGACACCACTAATGCACACAGACCTGTCCCTGCTCTTTCTTAGAAATTTCTAACTTAATTGCACTGTGATTAGAAATTCTGGTCTATGTGATTTCAATGTCTCTAAAATTACTGTGGATGACTTCATAATCTTAGGAATTTGCTATGGATATCACTCTGTGTAAATAAAATGCTGTTTGGCCAGTAGCCAGGCAGGAAGTATAGGCGGGACTAGGAGAAAAGAGAATTCAGGGAACAGGAAGGCAGAGGGAGAAACACTGCCAGCTGCCGCCATGACAAGAAAGATGTAAGATACTGGTAAGCCACGAGCCACATGGCAAAGTATAGATTAATAGAAATGGGCTAAATATAAGAGTAAGAGCTAGAAATGGTAGGCCTGAGCTAATGGCCAAGCAGTTTAAGTAATATGAATGTCTGTGTGTTTATTTTATAAATGGGTTGTTGGACTAACAGGGCTTGGCGGGGGCTAGAGAGGTCTCCAACTACAGAAATTTGGGCAATTCAAAAATAAAAGACTCCGTGTTAGCTGAAAAGCGTATACAATCAATCTCCTGCAGTGAGGTGCAGTGTTCTTTCTAGTCACTTCAGGTTCTAATCTGTCCTTTTACTGAGTTTGTTAGTTTGATCCAGGTACTTCCACGTTGAGGGCACTCTCCTGTCGTCCTGAAGAACTAACTCACCCTCTTAGGAAAATGACTCCCTAGCGCAGAACAGTTTTGGCCTTGAACACTGTTTTGTTAGGTATTATTATAGAAATACCTCTTCTGGACTCGTCTACAAAGTATAGAGGTTGATCTCCTCCTCCTCCTCCCCCTCCTTCTTGTCCTTCTCCCTCCCTCTCTCCCTCTCCTCTTCTCTTTCTCCTCCTCTTCCTCCTTCTTCTTCGCCTTCTTGTCCCGATTTTTTTTAACTCCTTCTAAGCCAACTCTCTCTAGTGGCTTAAATTTTGGTATTTTTAACATTAGCTCTCCCCCTTATTTCTTATGTTTTTTAATAGGTCTTGAATCTTCCATATTTTACTTTGCTCTGTTGTCAACTACTTTTACGTTTATTATTTTCTTCTTTTTCACAGGTTTTCTTTTTTGTTAAGAAATTGTTCTCTCTCTCTCTCTCTCTCTCTCTCTCTCTCTCTCTCTCTCTCTCTGTGTGTGTGTGTGTGTGTGTGTGTGTGTGTCTTGCACATATGTCTGCACTGTGGGCCATACCTGGTACCAGCAGAAGCCAGAAGAAGGTGTCAGATCCCTTTGGCATCAAATTCCTACATGAACACACCTCCAAAGTTTTCCTTCTTTTTTTTTTCAGTTATTACTTAAATTCTGCCTGCTTTCTCCCTTCTTCCCCATCTGTATAGAATTGCAGTCAGATGCTTCCACAATGTTTCATGTTGTATAAACTCCTTCTCGAATTTCCCATCTTCTGGGGCTACATCCTGAACATTTTCTTGGGCCTGTCCTTCCCAGGGTGTCTTCCCGTTGCAGTAATTCCTCTGGGAATCCCACTTGTTGTGCTTTCACTGTTTGTTTGGTTGAATTTAACACGCACAGGTGTTTGCCCACATGTGTGATTGTGCATCACTTTCATGCACGGCAGCCATGGAGGCCAGAAGAGGACGGTGGCTGCCCTGGAACTGAGTTATAGACAGTTGTGAGCTGCCACGTAGGTACTAGGAATCAAACCCTGTTCCTCTGGAAGAACAGCCGGTGCTCTTAACCTATGAACCACCTCTCTAGCATCTTGTCATGTGTGTAAATCCGGAAGTTGATATATTCAACTTCCGGTGTTTTTTTCCTTTCTTGAGTCTGTCAAACTTTCTGGTTATGCTTTCTGGATAATTTAAATTTTCACTTATTTTTTCAACATAGTTAACATACTTATTTTCTATTTGGTGCCTCCTCATTCCAATAGCTACTGCCTCCCAGCCCGTCTGCCGCCTTGCTCTGCCAGTCCCTGCACGTTTCCTTCATGTTTTCTGATTGTGACCATGTGCTCTTGTTTCTTTAGAATTTATCAGTGGTGAATTGTGGAACCTTCTGTTGAAAACGGCACCCCCAGAATAGATCTGCATTTGCTCCTGCCACTTTCCTGGAAACTACAAATTAAGATTTACTTTAAATGTATTTCTTGACTTGAGTCTTTTGGACCCCTGGGTACATTATAAATTTGGACTGCAAGATGAGGAGAATGGCTAGCTACAAATCTTAGAGCCTTCCCGCTCTCAGACAGGCAATTCTCTCATAATTGTTCTTGGGACAAAGGAGAGGAATGAGGTCATTTGTGGTTCATCCTTGCACAGAGGGTACAGTCTTCTGCAGACTCAGCTTCAGGCAGATGAGTCCCTGTCACCCCTGGCTTGGTGTCCACCCTGACCACTGTGTTCACAGAGACACAAATGCTCTTCAGCAGAAGCTCCCTCAAATACGTGCTCATCTCCCAGGTTTCACTTGTATTAAAGGATGACTTTAAAGATTCTTTATTTTGCCATCATAGAAATATTTTTCAAAAGATTAAAAAGTAGGTTGGAAGAATTAATATTGTGATACTATCCCTTATCGAAAGCAATCTCCTGATTCTGTGTAATCCCAATCGAGGGTCTGGTGTCATAGGTCACAGGTCATAGGACACAGGTCATAGGTAAAGTGCTTGCCGTGCAGACATAAGAACCTGAGTTTTCCCCCACCACCCACATAAAAAGCCTGAGGGTGACTGAGAAGCTTATAATCCCAGTGCTGCAGAGGCAGAGACAGTAGGTCCCTTGGGTCCTGTGCCACGCAGCATAGGTAAACAGGTGAACCACAGGCCTATGGGAGATCCTATCTTCAAATACAAGGTAGAACTCAAGAAGAATAATACCAGAGATGTCCTCTGACCTCTACATATACAAACATACACGTTCACATGCACTTGTGTACACACACACACACACACACACACACACACACATGTGGACATACATTTATACTAAACAGAAAAGAAAAAAGAAGCACAGGGCAATCTCAATCAAAATCCCAATACCACTATTCATAGAAACATAAAAAACAATCATGCTGGTTGTTGGTGGCGGCAGTGGTGGTGACAGTGCATGCCTTCAATCTCAGTACTCTGGAGGCAGAGGTAAGTGGATCTCTGTGAGTTCCAGGACAGCCAGGGCTACACAGAGAAACCCTGTCTCAAAATAACAACAACAACATAATAATAATAACAATCATAATTATGATCATAAAATTCACGTGGAAGCACAAAATCCCTGGGCTAATAGCCACAGCACTTAGAGCAGAAAGAATACTGCTAGAGGAATCATCACACTTGATTTCAAGTTATACAACAAAGCCATAGCAACAAAACAGCATGGCAGAGGAACAAAACAGATGCATAGCCCAATGGGATCGAAGACCCAGATATCAGCCCATACATCTGTAATCACATGATTTTTGACCAAGATATAAAAATGCAGACAGGAGAAAAGACGGACATTTCAACAAATGATTCTGGGAAACTGGATATCCAGATGGAGAAGAGTAAAATCTCTTATCTCTCATCCTGCACAAAACCATCTCCAAATGGATCAAATATACTAAAGTATTACCTGAAACTCTGAAATTGATAGAGAATATAGGAAAAATACTTCAGAGTATAGGCATAGGCAAGGACTTTCTCAATGGGCTCCAATGCTTGCAAAATAATACCAACAACTGACAAATGAGGCCCTCATGAAACTAAAAGGCTTCTGTACCAATGAGACAGTTGACCAAGTGAAGAGACAGCCTACAGAATGGAGAAAATCTTTGCTGCCTAAAAAATGGCAGAGGATTAATATATAGAATATACAAAAGGCACAAAAATGTTAAACAATGAGAAATCAAACAAGCCAATCAATAATCTGCTAATGGAATGAACAGCTATCTCTCAGAAGATGAAACAAAAACAGTTAACAAACACATGACAAGAATGGTCAATCTCAGTAAACAGACAAATGGATAGAAAAATGTGATGTATAAACACAATGGAATTTTATCTCAGCCACAAAGAAGAACGAAGTTGTGTTGTTTATAAGAAAATGGCCACACCTGGATATAAATCATTTTGGGTGAATTAAGCCAATCTCAGGAAGATTCTCAGGCAGCAGGCAGAACAAGAGAGACTAGCCTAGATTGGGCTTTTGAAACCTCTGTATGTCCTACTTCCCTGCTTCTTGTATCTGTCTGTCTGTCTGGTGGCTGCCTGGCTTCTGGCCCTGGGCATGTCTCTCTCTTTCTCCCTCATTCTCTTCTCTCGTGTTCTCTCTCCAGCCTGGATCGCTCCTCCTACTTATTCTCTCTGCCTGCCAGCCCTGCCTATTCCTCTCCTGCCTCGCTATTGGCTGTTCAGCTTTTTATTGGACCAATCAGGTGCCTTAGGCAGGCAAGGTGAAACAGTAACACATCTTTACATAATTAAATAAATGCACAAATGTAACACACCTTCATATAGTTAAAGTAATATTCTGTCATATAAACAAACATATCTTTGTCTAGTTAAAATAATATTCCACAACATAGTGAACTTCATTTTTAGCAGACAAATTGTTTTGAAGGCAAATTATTTGATGGAACTCTATTGGTTCTTATGGCTTCTTCCTAAAGCATCTCTGTCAACTCTCTTCCAAAAGTGATCCCGTGGGTCCTCTTGGAAGGAACCGTCCCTCTGATGTTAAGAGACAGCAGGCCTTCAGCAGGGATGCACACCTGCCCTTCCCAGGTTGTTCCAGAACAGGAGGTACATGGATTTGCCTCAGTTTCATCTGCATCCAGGGACCTAAAGTTTTTCTTCTTTACTCCTAGAACTAACATCAAAGAAGCTCTTTTTTCTCATCACCTATGAGAGTCAGGCAGTCATACTCTAGAGTAGGATTTGGCCAACACCAGGATAGTCACTTTTATACTTAAGGTCATAAAAGCAGAGGTGTCAAGTCATTGTGAGTTTTGGAGCCATCTGAGCCCTCATACCAGTGTTTATAGTGAGGATTAAATGCATAAGGTTCTTTTAAAATGGGAAAACCTCATACAGATGGAAGGAATTATTGTAAGCCAAATCTGTAAAGATTCAAAGAACAAACCACAATGATAACTCGCTCATCCAGCCCTGTGAAGTTAAAGTCTGGGGATGTTTTTCTTTAAAGTCACAGACTGCATTGAAGAGGCGCTCCTGGTAAGTAGCATAGAGCAACCAGCCCTTCCTCCCCCAGCTCCTGACTCTCTGCATTGCTGTTGGGACCACTGCCTGCCACTTGGGGAATGGAATCTCCTTGCTTTGGGGTTTTTGGACATCAAAGATTCTGACAAACACCTGTGAAAGCATAGACTAGCACTGTAGTGTTCAAATTTGATCCGGTCTTTCACCCCAAGTGACAACTAGAGTGGTCCTTCCCAAAGCCTTGAAGGAAACGGCATTCCCTTCACTTAGGAATGAAAGAAAGTAAAACCCAATTAACTTGCTATAACCAAGTCTAGTTACATCTTGAAAAAAAAAAAAAAGATCAAGAGATCATTTTCTCACAGGACCCCATCCCGTCCCCACCCCCCCCCCCCCAGTGCCCTGAGTAGTTTGAGAGAAGCTTGCAGACAGGGAAAGGTTTCCGAAGCTCCATCCAACCTTTGATGCCCTGCCTACTCCAGGAGGCCCTAGAGCCAAAGAGACTCTGAGAAATCAGGACTTAAAACAATTACCAGGTCCTTTCTTACTCCAGACTTACACATAGTGATGATGGGGATTCAAAAGTGTTGAGCATTTCACTAACTGTTAACGAAATATTATATTTCAAACACACACAGGGTGGTCTCTTCTTTTTCTTTGTTATCAGGGCTCAAAGAGTAAATGCCTGGGATGCCCGTCTTCAAACAGCAATCTTCTTCTCCCACCTTCTCTTGTCTTTCCGTCCGCTTCTCCCCGTCCTTCCTCCTGAGGGAAACAATAGTGATAATTTCCTGCTGGAGGACTACACTTCCCAGTTTCCCCCGTGGACTATAGAGTCATTTCCTCCCCTGTAATGGGCCACATCTCATCTTCTGTAGTAACAACATGCTCCCTCTGGGAATAAACACGGTCCTGCCTGAAGTCAGATGAAGCTGTTCTTTCTTCCCACCTTCTGTCCCTCTGCAGCTGCCGTTATAACCTAACACGCAGACGCTAAAATTTCTCTCCCCAAAGCAGATGACCAAAACTAGAAACATTTTTCCCAAAGTAAGACATAGGCCAAAACCTGTGAGTCTTTCCTTTCTAGCTGTCTGTAGCAGAGATCATAAGGAAGTTCT